>NC_056728.1:51825559-51937847 GCF_019279795.1 Protopterus annectens
CGCGGAACACTTCCCACTCCCCCCAAGTTCATGCAGGTTTGGGCATTCCTAATATATTTGATAAATGCAGAACCATTACATCATGCATAAAATGACCTTGACTGACAGGGTTACCCATTTATAATAATGGATTTGCACATCCTGCATGAAGATCCAAGATGCTTAAAAATATTCATTAACTATCACCTAACGAATATTCATAAAGCAAGAAAAAACAACTCTAGGTTAATGGTAATGGCAAGCCCAGAATTGGTGCTTATTCATGAACTGCAGAAATTCACTAAACTCTGGTATCACATTTTGGAAAATCACATTTTTTCAGATGTCCATTCCCAGGTGGTACTATTAACTACTGAATATTCACATCATAAGACATCAAATAAGTATGATAATGCAAGTCAACAATTAATGTAAAATTATTCATAAGCTGCAGGAATTCACTAAACTCTGGCACTGTATTTTGGAAAATTACTTTTTTCATGTGTTCACTCCCAGGTAGTACTGAGAAATAGCTTTGGATGTTTAGTTGCCTGAAGAGAGTAGTCTCTCGCACACGCACACAGAAAAACTCCTCTCAACTGTTCCTGATTTTTACTCCAATTTTAGCTCTGCCCCTCTTAATTCCTCCTAAAACTAGTGACTTTTGAAAAAAAAAAAGGTTCATAGGTGTGTACTAGGCTAATGGCCCTAGAGCCTTTACAAGCCTAGCCCATAGGATTACTCTGGCATCGTGCATTAAACTTAATGACATTAAAATAAAAGACTTACTTTACTTACTCTTATTCTGTCACTGTCTGAGGTTAACAGTACTAATATTTTAAAAGTGTATACAATTTTACTATGTTATGAGATGATTTGCAAAGCTGAGATGAGGATGGATGGTGCCTTATTTGAAGAGAGGATGCCCTGCAAGACGGCCATGGCAAATCCTTTTCTGGACTTGGAGAAAGCTGACAGGTAGTTGTGCTTGGTGAAGATATGCACTGATAACCAGGTAGCTGCTTCCAAAATGTCTTTGGTAGGCACTCCAGTCCAGGAAAGTAGTGGAGGTACAAGTGGTCTTAACAGATTCAGGGTGTTTTTTGCCATAGTAGGTGTAACAAAAGGAAACACAATGAGAGATCCACTTGGAAATTGTTTTTCCTTCAGTCTCCAAGCAAGCTTTTTTTCTGAAAGTTTAGTTCTGTCAAGGTTGCAGCGAAGTTGCCTGTGTACATCCAAGGAGTGAAGGATTCTTTCCCCTTGGTTCTGTGGCTTAGGGAAGAAGATAGGCAAAAGGTATGGTTTGGTTCAGGGAAGTATCCGTAATCATCATGTGCATAAAGGAAGGATTAGTTCTGACTGAAACTCTGTCTGGGTGGAAGATGAGAAAGGATTTCACTGCCATAAAGGCTTGCAACTCACAGACCCTCCTAGTTGAGGTGACAGGGCAGTTTTTCAGGGTCAAAAATGTTAAATCAGTGGAAGCAACTGGTTCAAAGGAGTGTAAGGTCGATTTTTCTAGAACAAAGTTGAGGTCCCAAGGAGGGGTAGGCTGTCTCCTGGGAGGTCTGATATTCAGCACTCCCCTAAGCAAGTGTTTCATTAGGAGGTGGGAAAATACAGTAGAAAGAGTAGGGATGTCAGCTGAAATGACAGAAGCATGAATCTTAACTCATTCACTCCAGAGCAGCTCAGAAAATACTGCCTACTTCCACCATAGGAACAACAGTGCAGCTTGAGCTCATTTTCACATAATCCATCTGTAATACGACACAAAAAACAAATGTTCATAACTCTAACCATAAGAGCTAGACTAAAATTGTAAATGCAGAAGTTGTTCAGCAGACACTGACCTTTCCAACAATATAAATATTGACAGTGCATATCTAAGTCATTATTAAATTTTTGCCAAGGAATGCTGATATTGTGCATATTTCTTACCTTTTTGGTAAAACAAATCACAATATCTTGGTGACTGTACAATGTAGACCCATACAATTTGTAATTAATTTGTTTGTATGAATGTCAGCTTTAAAATGATACCTTAGCCATTACTGTCTGATACTCCTTTATGGAGATATTCACAGAAATATGACTAATATAATATTTCTTATAATCGATAAATAAACAAAGCATAATATCTCATCACCTGTAACAGAGACTACATATCAGTATACAAGTTGTGTGGCTCAATTTCAGCTTCAAAATGATGCATCATTTGTGTCGACACCATGCTCCCTTGCAAAGATATGAACATAATAATGAGAAATATTGGAAATGCATAATTTTCATAATCCTACAAGACTAAACAAACTGTGATATTTGTACGTGTACAGTACACAGACACATTCATAACAACATGGTAAAAAGAACTAACACCGTCTTCAAAATGAGGTATTACTTAGCACTTTGACATGCTCCCTTGTAAAATTATTTACCAAAATATGAAAAAAATTGAAAATTTTCATAACCTTAGTACTAAGCAAACTGTGATACATGTGACAACGTTATTTACCAAAATATGAAAAAATATCAATTTTCATTCTGAAGTCCTAAACAAAATGTGATATTTATACATGTGTACAGCATACAGACACAGTTACTTTTACATCTTGTACCAACGACTTTTACTAATGTGAATAACAATAACAGCTGCCGATGGTTTTACCTGACAAGTGACAATGACTCAGTGTTGTACTGTTACCTGCACAAATAATGTGATAATCACCTGCATGTCTTTACTGCAAGATTCAGCATGCTGTTACAAAGGTGATAATTGCACCACATAACATTTTGAGCAAACATTCATTACATTCATGGTCCAAGTATTCTGTAAGACTGAGTCATTACCATCTGTCAGGAAAAGCCAGTAGTGCTGTAAAAGTTGCATAACATTTATGTATTACTTAGCCCTTCCTGTCATCTAAATTGTAGACATGACTGAAAAAAGCAACAACAAAAAAATATTGCAGGATGGTTATTCACATATTCTGTTGTACGTGGTAGTACTGTCTCTGTCTCTTTCTATAATATATATATGGGATCACTACATAATCTTCAACGTCTGAAATACCGGATTTCAAACTTTCGAGACTATATAGCCAAAACCCCTAATTACCGAAAGACCAGAAGCGCGAATTTCAAAATATCGATCGGGAGTTTGACATTCGCGCTTCTGGTATTGCGGTATGGTGGAAGGTCAGGTAAGTATCCATGTTTAAATGTGTTGGTTAGGGTCTAGTGTGTAAGTGTGTGTTGTGATTGTGATGTGTGTGTGCGAGGGGAATGTAGGTGTGTGGTGGTGTTTCGTGTGTTTGTGTATGTAGTGTGACCTTGGAGTTAGAATATTTAAGTAGGGGGGGTGTGGGGGGTGCAGGGGGCTTGCCCCCCTGCTTGTCTGTAGTTTAGGTTTGTGAGTTTGTGTTCTGGGGGAGAATGTGTGTATGTGTATGTGTGTGGTGTATGTTGAGTGTAGCTTTCGGTAGTTTGAATTTCATGGTTTTGATGTTTTGGTATATGGTCTCAGGATTTTGGGTGTCGGTAGTTTGGGTTTTCGGGATTTAGTTGTGTTTATAGATCTATATATATATATATATATATATATATATATATATATATACACACACACACACACACACACACACACACACACACACACACACACACACACGTTTTGTCATTCAATTGAGTGGGAATTTGGGTAATAGTAGATCTGTGTGTACTTGTGTGCACGCGTGCGTAGTATATAAAACCAAAACTTTTAAACTACGATAAATGAAACCTGTGTGTGTGTAGTACATATAACTAAAACTATTACACTACGATAAATGAAACCAGTCCAAAACTATAAACTGAGGTCTTTTGTGCCAATCTATTATTCATGAACCTCTTCAGGAAAGAGTAAACATCGATACAAAATCATTAACCAAATTTAAACATTAAAAACATAATTTCCTCTGATATAACTTCCTGTTATGTAAAATGGCCTCCCTTCCCAACCTTTAATGTAAGGAAAATATGGATAACATCACTCTATATCTCATCCATTCCAGTGCACATTTGATATTAAAGGTTGTCAGTCACAGAAGTGAATCAGCATTAAAAAAAAAAAAAAAAAAACAGCAGCCATTTGAGTTCCAATACTTTTAATAACCCTTTAACATCTTCTATAAGGTCTGTAACACAGTCCAATGTAATAGATTTAAACTCAATACATTTACTACACTTTTTACTATGTTTATCTAAAACATTTTTCAAATTACTATTTTTTGTGGCTGAACAATGTTCACTAATGCGATAAAGGCAACTTTCTAGTAGTTTTACATATGTAAAGTGCATCGCATGTTTCAAGAAAACTAAGATAAACATTAACTGAATTGCAGAAATAATATCCTTTTAAAATTAACTTTCAATCCATTGTGCTTAACAAAAATGAATGTATATATTTAAAACAGAACAATTTTCACATTTATACATTCCTACAGAATTTCCTATAGAAAGGAAATTCACCCTGGGATCATGTCAGTTGCCCTGCTAGACAGGGGTCCAGGAAGTAAATAGTATAGGAAGAAATAGCCAGGGAATTGTTATGGCTAGGCTTGTATTGGCGCTAGGGCCGATAGCCTAGTACCAACCTATTATATATACACACACACGTTTTATATATATATATATATATATATATATATGTTAGATTTTATGAATATAAGGCTGAAATTAATTATGTTGTAAATATGCTGAAAGAAAAAGCTTGCTTAAATGCAGAAACAGAGTTTAGTAATATGTAATCAGCAGTCATACTAAATGACCATGGCTTGGAAAATAAGGAACCTACTGAATGGACATTTTCCCCTACAGACTTAAAAACAGGATGTATGCAAGAGCAAAAATGCAAAATCTGCTTTTAAAGAATGGACAATGACACTGTGGCAATGTGTTTCCTCAAAAATATGTTTTTCTGCATGGACAACAGGACACTGTTATTAGCATTGGCAAAAGAACAGATGTTCTTGTACAAAGATCCAAATAGAATACAGGATGTTCACACTGCCAGAAAAGCTGGTCTCTTACAAGACATTGTTAAACAAGGAAGCTTAGTATTGTTTCTACAGGATGAGCAATTCTCCAAAATAGAATATCAAGAGGAAATGTATATGTTTATGCATGACTAAAAGTGTATATAAAGAGCTATATAAATCCAGTTATGTTAGAGGTATGGGTAGGGACTCATTTGTCCTGAGGTAAATGTTATATCTCTCACATTATCTGTACTATATGAGAAGTAAAGTTGGAACAGTACTTTAAGCTGCAACGTTGTTCCGTTTGGTTTATTATAAAAAGTTATTTGTTACTGCTCTCTAAAGTTGATGCTGCAAAGTATATTCTCTCATCAGTGTATATTCTGCAAGTTTCTGTATGCAACAGACTGTGAATGCAAATATAACCAGACTTTGAAGTTTAGCAGAATCCAGCCAGCAAGACTGAGTGTCTTAAGAACACTTCAGATCCATCCCACAGCAAGCAAGTAGAGCTCCATATAATTTTTTCAATGGCAAGCTAGTCTGCATTTGAACCTATAAATCTGCATTCCAACACAGGGGGAGTGATGGTAAGCCCTGCAGAGGGTCAACTTCAGTTAAATTGCAGTAACTAACATTTGTACGTATGTGTAAATTTTAAACAGAAGTATTCCAGTTTATGCAGCTTGCAGTAGTAAAGTTTTTTTAGACGTCTACAATCCGGAGTGAGACTAGTTCAAGAAATTCGCAGTGCCATAAATTCTTCAAGAAAAGGTGAATGTCCACTAGCACAGTAGTCCGCTGCCTGTTGTGCTTTCCCAGCTTCTCAAGTGACTCTGAAAAATTTCTAGCCATCAGCAACAGCAGCCTGATCACCTGTTTTCTTGCTAACTGGTAAGACTTTTTTCTGTGCCACATATTTAGTGTGGATTATGTTAAACAGTTTGTATATTCTTAAGACAGTTTGTATATTCTTACATAGTTTGTATATTCATAGACAGTTTGTATATTAGACAGTATGGATATTATTTATAATTCATGCAGGAGTAAACCAAACTTTAGTAAATTGCAATGTTGGTATACACAGCACATTAGTAAATGTAAAACCTTTTTAGGGCAGGTTGATAGTAAGGCATTATGCAAATGTATTACAATATTTGACTGGTATCTCAAAGAAAACCATGTGGAATATGACAAAATGTTTATTGTGTGCTTCAACAAAAACTGCATTTTGTGTATTATGCCATAAAAAAGTATTGCATCATATTGCTAAAAAAATAGACTGTAAAGACAGATCTGTTCATGATAAAGAATTAACTAAGGGTAAAGTGTTTCCATTACATTCTGATGTTGAACAGTTATGTCCTGTCACCACATGCGAGTCAAATCAGTTGCTGATAGAACCCCTAGTACATTTTGTTACAAAGAAATGTAGCAAACTTCTAAAAGACAGACACAATGAGTTCAGGAAGCTTAGACAAGTTACACATACATCTTTTCAAAAGTGCATAGGAGTTTCAAATTCAGCAGAACAGCTTACTAAAGAATGTCAGAAAGACCATGCAACATTACAGGAAATTCAACAGCAGTTGCAGGATAAAGGAAATAAATTAGCTGAACTGACAAAGACTGGGAACTTCCTGCATACACAGCTAATCTGTGCAAAAGAAATATATTTTATAATATGTTTATGTTTTGAAAATGGTTAAATATACATGGTAGAGACAAATCATTTTTAAATGTTTTACTTTCATTCAGTTAAAGCAAGACATCTATCAGTACTACAGTAAATTAAAGCATATGACTGCCATTCATTAGCATAGTCAAAAGGTAAACAAAACTCTTCTAGTGTATAAAATTAAATGAAAATAGATGAGTAAAAATTTAAAGTCACAAGACTGACATGCTTGTATAAAGATATACAGATACAAGACAGACATGCATGTATGTTCTTTTCATCTAGAGTACATTTGTTTAAAATGAACAAAAGCAAAAGGCAGACAACAGCAAATATAAATAATGTAAATGTAAACATGTGTTAATTAAGCTAATATCTATTTTTTTTTTTACAATTTGTTTATAATTGTATTGTAACACCAAACAGTTAAAGTTCTAAATTTTAAAAAGAAAATCACAGATGGTATTAGTCAAACGTTTTTTGTAAAATTAATGGCAGGACAGTTAAATAGATAAATAAATAAAAAATACTGAAATCCATGTAAGGTAATTGTAAAATAATGTCTATTTATGTTGTATAAATGCATAGTTATGCAACTCACAATCACATTAAAGGAAAAATGCCAAAATAATTAACTATAGTTTACAGAATATAAAATGTGAGCTCAGACCTTCCTAGACTGAATGAATAGTTACAGGAAATGCTGGAAAGATAAGATAAACAACAAGAATGATTGCCAGATAAGTAGCTTGAGTTTTTCTAAAGCATCATTGTTATTAAAACATAATTGTTAAAATGTTTACAGGCAACACTATTTGGTAATTGTAATACAATGTCACAATTGTGCATAGATGTCACTTATAATCTGTTTGCAAGTAAATGTTAAAAGGACAAAAAAAACTCAGTTGCATCAAGTACAGCCAGCAAATGGGCTATAGTATATATACAGTTCAAATCAATTGTGCAGGAGGGTGTAAATACCTACTAGAGGTAATATACTGTGAAAGTTTTATTTAGTAACCTAATAAAATAAATGTATAACCAAAGCGTTGGGCTGACATACATTCTATTCTCACAGCATAGGGCAGGTAAACAGTGCTGAAGTACTACAGGGGGAGGGGTACTTTCTCAGTTTTACACTGACTGTATAAGGGGGAGGGACACAGTTTTACACTGACTGTATAAGCAGTACTGCACAAGGGTCTGAAATAAAGCCACAGAAAAAATAAACAACAAGGGTCTGAAATAAAGCTACAGAAAAAATAAACAAGGGTCTGAAATAAAGCTACAGAAAAAATAAACAACAAGGGTCTGAAATAAAGCTACAGAAAAAATAAACAACAAGGGTCTGAAATAAAGCTACAGAAAAAATAAACAACAAGGGTCTAAAATAAAGCTACAGGAAAAAATATCTCATTCCTTCTTGACAATACTCTTTTATAGGGGAAAAACAGGTATTAGTGTATTAGAAATACTGGTAAACTGGATTAAACCTGACAGGATAAGATATTTTACAAGTTGTTAATAGCTATCATAATGGTTATTATTGTATTGTTTAATATTAAATTGTATTTACAACCTGTTAAACTGTAAAGCTATACAAGAGATAGTTTAAAAAACAAGAGATGGCTTAAAATTGATAAAGCTATACAAGACAGAATAAAGATATGCAAAATGCATAAATGTTTCTAATAGCAAGAATGGTCACTATTTTTAATATGTTTTGGCAAAACAATGTTGGTATAAAAAGCATGAATATTTTTAATAATTGTTGAGTATGTAGTTTAAAATAACAGGACATATGGATATGGTATCAATTCCACTAGATATTTCTAAAGAGACATAAAAATTTTCCAAGATTTTGCTTAATATTAATGTCATTAAATCTGTAAGATTAGACTAAATGTACTTTACAGTCTTTGTATGTACAAATGTAGAAAATTTCAGTACAAATGATAGTCTTTGTATGTACAAATGCAGAAGAATTCAGTACAAATGAAATTAATGCCTAGTAATGAATATGTGTAAAAAAACATCTTTAAAAAAAAATGGGTCCAGGATACCTACTAGATTGAAATGCATGAACAGCAAACAGTCTGTGTAAATACATACTGTACAGGATACATCGTAATAAGTTCAAAATAAATTTGTCAAGTTGTAATATCACTGGTTTTACCCCAGTAAAATAATTGCTTTCAAATATTTATTATCTAAGCCCAGTTCAGTATTTTACCAAGATGTTACTGAGCAGTTCAGAGACATGAACACAATGTGATGGTTAAAATGACATTAAAACTGTATATTTTCAGCAGTGTATAAATGCTTGCAGTAGCACATAGTTATTGTCTCATAGTTAATTCAACAGTTGCAAAGAGTTAATGGAACAGTTCTAAGTCATAAATTAAATTCTGTGATTGCAAAAGAATAAATTGATCAAGTAAAAAAAAACAACATTAAAGCAGACACAGCTCATAATTGATAAAATATTTTCACAGAATGGTCTGCAAAAGAAAAAGTTTTAAATACATTCAGTTTTGTAGTAATACTTAATATAATTGTATTAACTATGTAAAATTGCATTTTGACTTGTATCAAAAGAAGACTATAGGTTTGTTTCTTAATGTTTACAAACAGAGGGAATTGTTAGATTTTATGAATATAAGGCTGACATTAATTATGTTGTAAATATGCTGAAAGAAAAAGCTTGCTTAAATGCAGAAACAGAGTTTAGTAATATGTGATCAGCAGTCATACTAAATGACCATGGCTTGGAAAATAAGAAACCTGCTGAATGGACATTTTCCCTTACAGACTTAAAAACAGGATGTATTCAAGAGCAAAAATGCAAAATCTGCTTTTAAAGAATGGACAATGACACTGTGGCAATGTGTTTCCTCAAAAATGTTTTTCTGCATGGAAAACAGGACATGTTTATCAGCATTGGCACAAGAACAGATGTTCTTATACAAAGATCCAAATAGAATACAGGATGATCACACTGTCAGAACAATGTGTTTCCTCAAAAATATGTTTTTCTGCATGGACAACAGGACACTGTTATTAGTACTGGCAAAAGAACAGATGTTCTTGTACAAAGATCCAAATAGAATACAGGATGTTCACACTGCCGGAAAAGCTGGTCTCTTACAAGACATTGTTAAACAAGGAAGCTTAGTATTGTTTCTACAGGATGAGCAATTCTCCAAAATAGAATATCAAGAGGAAATGTATATGTTTATGCATGACTAAAAGTGTATATAAAGAGCTATATAAATCCAGTTATGTTAGAGGTATGGTAGGGTCTAATTTGTCCTGAGGTAAATGTTATATCTCTCACATTATCTGTACTATATGAGAAGTAAAGTTGGAACAGTACTTTAAGCTGCGACGTTGTTCCGTTTGGTTTATTATAAAAAGTTATTTGTTACTGCTCTCTAAAGTTGATGCTGCAAAGTATATTCTTTCATCAGTGTATATTCTGCAAGTTTCTGTATGCAACAGACTGTGAATGCAAATATAACCAGACTTTGAATTTTAGCAGAATCCAGCCAGCAAGACTGAGTGTCTTAAGAACACTTCAAATCCATCACACCAAGCAGAGCAGCTCTATATAATTTTTCAATATACACACACATATATATATATATATATATACACATATATATATATATATATATATATATATATATACATATATATACATACATATATACATATATGTGTGTGTATGTGTAATATATATATATATATATATATATATATATATATATATATATATATATATATATGTGTGTGTGTGTGTATCTACTTCATATGACCAAAAGCTCATACGATCGACAACCATTTGACTGACACCAAAACACCTAAAGCTCATATGATCAAAACTCATAACATCAACACATGAAATCCAAAGCATTATGCCTTTTCCCCACTGTAGTGGAGTAGAAATAGATGGGGGGGGGCAAAGCCCCCCACATGTCATAAATTGTAAACATACACACGGATACTTATAACAGAATGACTACATTTATCTAATTAATGCAGGGGGGCTCCACCCCCCCTATTTATTCCTACTCCAGGGTCGCACTACAGTGGGGAAGGGCATAATGCTTTGGATTGCATGTGTCGATGTTCTCAGTTTCAATCAGATGAGCTTTAGGTGTTTTGGTGTCAAACGGTTGTCGATCATATGAGCTGCCAATCATATGAAGTAGACCCATATATATATATATATATATATATATATATATATATATATATATATATATATATATATATATATATATATATACACATACATATATACACACACACACACACACACACACACACATATAGACAAATACACACATAGATACAGGAAGAAAAAAATCAGGTTTGAATTTTCCCCTTCAGCAGTCTATCCAAGTGTGCACAAGCACCAAAATTAAACGTCTCCCCACTGACTCCTTGTGTCTGCCCCTAATATGCGCAAGCACCAAAATGAAACATTTTTCCCAGTGACCCCTTCAGTAATATGTCCAAGTATACGCAAGCACCAAAATGAAATATTTCCCCCAATGCATTTTCAGTCACTGGAATATGTCACAACCAAAAATGACTACTGTAAACTGGACTACCCCAACTTCAGCTGTAAGCTGAATGTAAGAGAGCTTATGACTTGGATGACAGTGAAGGGCAGTGCACATTTGACATACCAAGGATAACTCCATTAGACTTTTATAAAAATGTCAAACAGCTTTTCAAATTATACTTGGTATATGAAAGCACAAAGTGCTGCTGGTTTCTGCAGGCATTTTAATCTTTCAGTCGACAAAGTTAGTACATTTAGGTTAGGGGAGGGATCTGAATTCTGTTCAGAGTGAGCACATCATCAGTGTGATACAAACATCTCTCAACAGAATGTAATGGCAGGCATTTACACATAAACCTTTTTTAGTTGACAGATCACTCGCACATTAATTATTTTTTTTTTTTTACGTTTTTGATTTAATTATGGTTATATGGTTTTACTAGTTAGTTTTTTAGTTTATTGGTTTAAGTGCTTGTTGAAATCTAGCTGTATGCAGTGTATTAGTCATGTGATTGCCACTCTATTTTGATTGGTTATCATCTTGTTAGTGACTTGGTATGTGAGTTTTACATTTATACCACTTCAGCCCTACAAGGTATTCCTAATTTTCTAGTTCATTATTCATAGGATTGCGGCTTGGGTTGAAAAGCAAACCAAACACGAGTGTCTTTATATTGCTATGTGCTCTACAAACAAGTCTCGACATATATGCTCGGACAGTTGCGCTAAAGCTATGCCCTACGTCCTTTGACAATGACATTTTATAGTGAAGTAGCTAACATAGTGTTTTGTTCTTTATTCATACATCAGAGGTCTCTCCTTGATTTCTTTTTTATTAGTTTTTAAAGCAGCTAAGATTGAGGTTTGATTTGCCTGTGGAATTGGTTTGTTTATTTGAATACATATAGTTTGTAAGTTACCGACAAAGATTCGCTTAGACATAACTGTAAAGTGTGCTATGGTTCTTAGTTATGTTGTCTTTGAATCCTGTTTTTAGAGCTATGCTTACTTTTAATCTTTGCAGACTTTGTAAGCTATGTCCAGTTTACTTAGGTTGCCCAATGTAAGGGTGCCATTTTTTAAAATAACTGCTATTCCAGCGGCTGTTGTTCCTTGGCTTGTGTGCACACCAAATAAATACTATTAATGACAAATGTATGGAATAATAACTAGTACATCATGCAATTCTCATTCAAGTGCTACTTATAAAAAACTGTAACCTAGACATCTACTCTAATGCATATTATGTCTGTTTTACAAATAACGCTGTAGAAGCAAAAGGAAGTTGTTGCACTAGACTTAGAAATAATTCATTCCGGCATTTCACTGCCACTGTTTGCATAAACTAGACAGACCGTATAATATGCCTACAAGTATATCCAGTTCTGCTATTGAGGTTGCAGTGAAATACCTACCAAACGATAGCTTGCTGAGCTGTGCATAGCTAACATTTTTATGAAATACCCTACAGGCAAGTTACATCAGAAAGGCGATTTTTACCTTACTTGTATATATTTCAGCTTTAGCTGATAGTGTGCTTTCTGTCGTACTTTCTTGAACATATTTCACTTGTAGCTGTTTGCGTATGTTCTATTGCACCATTACTTCTATGTTGTTTGATTCTGACTTGACTTGCGAGCATGTGTACCACATCTGGCCAGCTTATCCACTCTTAACTGTTCTGTTGGTGAAAAGTTAATAATGTTTTTAGTTTAAAAGCGCAGAACAGATAGAAAACTTTATACTGTCCCTGTCATACCTTTTAACTCTCCCTGACTGACTCAAAATTCAGCTATAAATCTATACTATAGCTTCTCACACCAGTGGAAGGCACTCGGGGGTAACAGCTTGAAATACCTATCATCTCATAGCAAGCTCGGAGGTAAGCACAGAGGCACCTTGAGATGGTAGCCGGGATCAATGAGTTAATGGAGAAGCCTAGACCTTTGTCCACCAAGATAGCCAGATACTCCAAAATGGCTGAAATGTTGGTAGACAGGGTTGAGGCCTTGTTGCTGACACCAAATAGAGAATCTTCTCCACCTGGCATAGCATGCATTCCTAGTACTGGGTCTTTTATCTTCTAGACTCACTGAAGACATTAAGCACCTGACTACTCTGGGATTATTCATTTTTGATGAATTATCCAAGCAGAGAGTGAGTTTGCAGGCTGAGGTGCAAAAACTTTCCTTTTGCCTGAGTCAGCAGATCCATTCTCTGGGGTAACTGCCACAGTTGTTCTTTGGTCAAACTCAGTACCAGGGGGTACCAGTGCTGCCTGGGCTAGTCTGGAGCTATCAGGATGACATTTGGTCCTTCTTCCCTCATTTTTAGGAGGACTCTTGGAAGGAGAGGCAGGGGAGGAAATACATAAATAAATAGGTGGCGCCAGAGGAAGGAAAAGGCATCTGTTCTCCAGGCTATGTGAAGTTGTTCCTGGAACAGAATCTTTTTAATGGAGCATTTTCTTTGGTGGCAGATGTCTGAGGGGATCCCCATTTCTGGACTATGCTGAGAAATGTTTCCCTGATGGATCCCCATGAGTGGCAGCTGCATTAAGCTTTTGCTGAGGCAGTCTGCTAGAGTGTTCTGAGCCCCAGGAAGGTACTGAGGCATCAGGTGCAACCCCATAACATTGGCGGTCTCCCAGACCTGCACTGCCAGCCGGCAAAGAGGGTAGGAGTGGGTGCCCCCTTGTTTATGTACAACATGACTGTGTTGTCTGTTTTGATAAGAAAGTACAATTTTGTACCTACCATAAATGTAGATGTCCGAAAGGTATGCATCTGCAGTCATAACATATGGGTTGTCCTGCCTCAGGCAGCCCCTCGGTCGGCCGGATTCCAAAGTCTGGGTCTGGCCTCGGCTGATGTCGCACTTTCCCCGATGTCAGAGCGTCTGGGGTATAAAAGCATCAGCCGACGCCATTTTCCTCAGTTTTTCTTGCCCCAGATGCCAGGTGCCCTCTAGGAAGGCTAAATTTGGATAAATGCTGAAAAGTTCCAAACATTTGCAAATTATATACATATATAAACAAACAAATACACCATAATAGATTCCCCCAGCTAGCTGAAAGAGGGGCAAGCACCCTAGGAGTCCCACAGAGGGGAAGGAGGGTGGGTAATCCTGACTGCAGATGCATACCTATCGGACATCTACATTTATGGTAGGTACAAAACTGTACTATGTCCTTCAAGGATGCATCTGCAGTCATAACATATGGGTAGAATACCATAGCCAATCTGGGGGAGGAGGTACTAAGAGAAGGATGGTGTAGTTAAGATCCCCTGCAGTACTGCGGTTGCAAACCCTGCTCGGGATCTGGAGTATAAAGGTAGATTGTAATGCTTGGCAAATGTACGCACGGAGCTCCAAGTAGCAGCTTCTAAAATGTCCTTGGTAGCCACGCCTCGTAGGAAGGCTGTAGTGGTGGCTGTGGCCCTTGTGGAGTGAGGCCTGATATTTTCAGGAACTGTCTTTCCATGAAAGGAGTAGCAAAAGCGAATGCAATTTCCTATCCATTTTGAAATTGTCTGTTTGGAAATTGCTCTTCCTTGCACCCCAGTTGCATATGCTACAAAAAGTTGGTCAGTTTTTCTGTTAGTTTTAGTTCTGTCCAAATAGTAGCGTAGTTGCCTGTGTATATCCAAGGTGTGCAAAAGTTTTTCCCCTTTGTTCTGTGGGTTAGGGAAGAACGTAGGCAAGTGAATAGCTTGGTTCAAGGATACCCTAGATACCACCTTTGGCATGAAAGTAGGATTGGTTCTCAGTGACACTCTATCCTGGTGAAAAATAAGAAAAGGCTGCACTGCCATTAATGCCTGTAACTCAGATACTCTTCTTGCTGAAGTGATTGCCAGAAGGAATGCAGTTTTCCAAGATAAAAACTGTAGGTCTGCTGATGCTGCTGGTTCAAAAGGAGGTAGTGTCAGTTTTTCCAGCACAAAATTGAGATCCCATGCAGGTAGAGGGGGTCTTCTTAGAGGTTTAACATTTTTGATCCCTCTCAAAAATTGCCTGAGAAGAGGGTGTGAGAAGATAGGTGGATCCATATTGTATTCTGCTGAAATTGCTGAAGCATGAATCTTAATGGAAGAATAAGACAGGCCATTGTGGAACAATTCTGCTAAGTATTCTAGGATGTGTGCTAGGTTTCTAGACTAGGCATCTGTGCCCTTTGATGTGCTCCAAATGAGAAATCTCTTCCATTTAGCTGAGTAGGTCTTTCTTGTGGAAGGTCTGCGAGCCTCCAGGATAATGTCCTTCACCCTCTGAGATAAAACAGTTTGGTTGGGTTTTAAGGAATTTTCCAGGCAGTTAGCTGCAATGTTTTCAAGTTGGGATGCAGGGTCTTGAAATTGTTCTGCGTTAGAAGAAGAGGCCATAGGGGAAGAGGCCATGAATTTGCCTGAGACATGCTTCTCAACAGTGGGTACCAGTGTTGTCTTGGCCAGTCCGGAGCTATTAGTATCACTTTTGACTGTTCCTCCCTGATCTTCAGTAGAACCTTGTACATCAATGGGAGAGGTGGAAAGGCATATACTGTTAGGGCATTCCAGCTGAAAGAGAGAGAGTCCACCCTCCAGGCTTGTGGGTGGTATGTCCTTGAGCAGAATTTCTTCAGTTGGTGGTTGAGTGGGGAGGCGAACAGATCTATCTCTGGCATTCCCCATGTCTTTGTTATGAGTTTGAAGATGTCTGGATGCAGCATCCATTCGTGTGCATCCATGGTAGTTCTGCTTAAGCTGTCTGCTAGTGTATTCTCTTTTCCTGGTAGCAATTTGGCCTGCAGCTGGATATTGAGATTCAGGCATAGGTTCCACAGATTCATAGCCATCCGGCATAGAGGGTAGGAATGTGTGCCTCCCTGTTTGTTTATGTACCACATGACCGTGGTGTTGTCTGTCCTTATTAACAGATGTCCTTGCTGGAGGAAGGGTCTGAATGCCTCGATTGCATGCCTCACTGCCAGCATTTCCTTTTGGTTTATGTGCATGCTTAGCTGTCCTTGCGGCCATAGGCCTTGGATAAGTTTGTCCTCCATGTGTGCTCCCCATCCTCGGTCTGAGGCGTCTGTGGTGATGGTCTGCCTTGTTGTTGGTTTGTTGAAAGGCAACCCTCTGTTGGACTGGCAGGCCTGAGCCCACCACAGGAATTCCTTTTGAAGGCATGGAATGATTGGTATCATGGTTTCTAGACTGTGACTGTGTTGAGACCATACATTCCTTAGGTACCATTGTAGTTTCCTCATATGCAACCTGGCATGTGGAATTAAAATTATGCAGGATGCCATGTAACCCAGGGCCTGCAGGACTTTCCTTGCAGTAAGCCGAGTTTGCCTTGTCAGAATCATGAAGTAATCTGGAAGTTGTTTTTGTTTTTCTTCTGTGAGAAAAGCCATCTGGGTGATTGTGTCCAGATCCGCACCCAAAAAGGTTATCCTTTGGGATGGTACTAGTCTTGACTTTTGGATGTTGACTGTGTATCCCAAGGTCTGTAGCAGGTGTATGGCATAGGCCAAGTCCTTTAACAATTTTTTCTTGTTGTCCGCTTGTATTAGGCAGTCGTCCAGGTATGGATAAATTTGAATTCCCTGAAGTCTGCAATGTGCAATTACTGATGCCAGGCATTTCGTGAATACTCTGGGCGCAGTAGATAAGCCAAAGGGCAATGCTGAGAATTGATATTGCTCTGATCCTGCAAGAAATCTGAGGTGTCTTCTGCAATCTGGTCGGATAGGGACGTGCAGGTATGCCTCCTTGAGATCTAGAGTCAACAGCCAAGACTTCTTGCCCAACATGGGAAGAAGTTGCTGTAGGGTCAGCATTTTGAATTTTGGCACAATGCGATAAGTGTTCAGTGCGGACAGGTCGAGAATAGGCCTCCATTGGTTTTCTTTTCTTGGTACAAGGAATAGTCTGGAGTAAAATCCTTGGCCTTGTTCTGTAGATGGTACCCTTTCTATAGCTTTCATCTGAAGTAAATTGCTGATTTGTCTTAAAGCCTCTGCCTTCTGGTTTGGTGGAAGGTTTGGCATTCCGCCTCTTTTTGGCAAAGTGTGGAAGTGAAACCTGTATCCTTTGTCTATTATTTGCAATGTCCATGTATCCTTTGTAATGCAATGCCAGTTTTTTGAGAATAAAGCCAGCTTTCCGCCCAAGGGCGCTTCCAGTTGATCCCTGGTAGGCGGAATCAGAGTCAAGTCATTGGGTCTGTCCTGTAGTAGTGGTTGTAGTTGTATCTGTTGCACTACTCCTCTGGTTGGCAGGCTGCCACTGACGGCCTCTGTAGGGGCCCTTCGATTGACCTCTGCCTCTAGGGCGCCTGTTCCTGCCTCTCTGTGCTCTAGAGGAGTCTGGAAAGGACCAATTCTTTGTAGGCCAGTTTCTGCTGAACCTCGGAGGTTGAACTTGCAGGAAATCTTTAACTGTTTGCACAGATTTTGCTTTTTCTTCAACCTTCTTTAGAATCTCCTGTGCAGGGGAGACAAATAAATTTTGTTTCTCCATTGGAGCATCGAGGAGTTTAGCCTTGACATGGTCTGGCAAAGATTGCTCCTTCAGCCAGGCATGCCTACGAATTACTGCCCCAGTCATAGCTGATCTAAATGAAGCCTCCAGTGCATCATAGCCACATTTTAAGAAATGATTACTAACCTGTTGTGAGTTGTGTACCAAATCCTGAAGGGATTTACGGTCTAAGGGTTCAGGAGAAGAAAGCTTCTTATTCAGCTGATCTAACAAAAATTCTTGGTACTGAATCATATGGAATTGACAGTTTAATGCCCTGGCAGAAAGAGTAGCAGATGTATAAACTTTTTTTCCCCATCTCTCTAATGCTCTAGAGTCTCTTTCAGAGGGTAGGGGATTTTTTGCAGTAGCGGCTGCAACCCCTTTAGGGCCCTGAAAAATAGTTTCTGGGTCTGCAGCATGGGCTTTATACAGGTGGAAGTGAGAATCCGGGACCCTGTAATATCTGTCAGGTTTGGCGGGGGCCAGAGGAAGAGAATCAGGTGCTGTACTGACATCATTGTACACATCATCAATTACATTTAGAACAGGAGGTATAGCTAAGGGCCTATGCTGGGGCAAATGCAAAAAGGTCCTTAATCTTTTTCTAGAATCAGAGAAATCCTGACCCTGCCATTGAAAATGCTCTCTCATGGAGTGTAAAGTCTCCCCAAAGGAAAATTCTTCAGGAGGGGAGGCCGAAGGGATAGATTCCTCTGCATCTGAATCCTCATAAGGCGAGTAGGCCCCTTCCTGGTGGTCTGACAAATCAGATCCATCAGTGGAGTAATCTGAGGAGTGAGGTTCAGAGGGGTCAGTCCTGGGCCTTTTGTCTGGAGGAGGTTGGGAGGCCCTGTCTGGGTGAGGTTGGGAACCCCTGATTAAGGAGATAAGGTCCTCAGCAAGACTGAGTATCTGTGAACTAGAGGAAGGCCTCTGGGATGTAGATTTGGCAGGCAAAGCTTTTGAAAGTTTGGCAGCTTTAGCCCTGGAGAAGGCCTTAATAGACATAGAAGCTGGGGGCCTAGCTGCCCCACGTGCAGGGGTAGAAATGTCCAAAGGAATGGTGTCGGACAATTCCTGAACACTAGCTTCGGTAGGGATTTCTGAAGCCGACTCAGCCGGGGCCTCTCTGGCCTCAGTGGTCGGAGGTATGGTTTCAGTAGTAGGAATAGCCGTGGACTCGGTTTCAGCCGAAACCGAGACACCCGCGGTAGGCCTAGCCGTGGTTTCAGCCGAAACCGCAGGCCGCGAGCGTCGGTCCTTTTCCTTGCATTTTTTGACCATATGCGAAGTCGGAGTCTCCGACGGCATTTTATAAGCAAAAGTGGCTCCAAAAAATTCCTCTGCAAACTCCGACCGACGTCTAAGAGTCCGTCGGTTGAAGGAGGCACAGGCTAAACAAGCTGATACGTCGTGGTCTGGGCTTAAGCAAGGAAGGCAGTAAGAATGGAAATCCTTATGAGGTATTTGCTTCCCACAAGTTAAACAATTATTTACTTTGTCTGACATCGGCCGAGGCAAGAAAGAGTCCCCAACGGGGTACTTAGCTTTTTTCGAAGTCTTCGGTAGCTGAAATTCTCTGGATCTGACCGACCGGCACTTGCAAACAGCTTCTGCTTCGGGCACCGCGCAGCAAGAAAGACTGAGGAAAATGGCGTCTGCTGATGCTTTTATACCCCAGACGCTCTGACGTCGGGGAAAGTGCAACATCAGCCGAGGCCAGACCCAGACTTTGGAATCCGGCCGACCGAGGGGCTGCCTGAGGCAGGACAACCCATATGTTAT
Source organism: Protopterus annectens (assembly GCF_019279795.1). Lineage (NCBI taxonomy): Eukaryota > Metazoa > Chordata > Ceratodontiformes > Protopteridae > Protopterus > Protopterus annectens. The sequence goes on from NC_056728.1 coordinate 51,845,108, forward strand.
GACTGCAGATGCATCCTTGAAGGACATCTCCTGGTTTCCAGTGATCCCTGAAGGGCACCATGCCCTTCTGAACTGCCATCAATTTCTTCCAATTTATGTGTTTGTGCCTGAACTGCTCTTCTATCTGCCCTGGGATAGTTGTTGGAAATGGGCTCCCCAGGCTGTGTCTGATGTATCTGTGGTCATGTTTGGCCCTGAGGGATGAACCTGAAGGGGAGACTCTGGTTCTGGGCAAATACTTGTCCCCAACTATGCCAATTCCTTCCTGAACACTGAATTAGTTGGATTTCTGTCTCCAGGGACTGAGTGCTGGCAGCAGAGATTCTTGAGGTACCACTGAAGCTTCCACATGTGTAGCCCTGCCAAAGGGACCATTGGTATACAGGGTGCCATGTAGCTCAGTGCTCTGAGTAATCTTCTGGCTGAGAGGCACTGCCTCTGCATAATGTCCTGAAAGTAATGAGTTAAGAAGGAAGCCTTGTCTGGGGGAAGGAAGGCCTTCTGGTGGAAGGAATCCAGCAGAGCCTCCGGGAAAACTATCCTGGTGGAAGGGCTTGTGTTGGATTTGCTGAGGTTTATGGTGAACCCTAGGGAACAGAGTAGGGTCTGGGTGAAGGCCAATCCAGATAAGGGTAAATTTGGATGCCTTTTGTTCCGTAGAAGGCAATCACAGGGTCCAGACATTTGGTGAAGACCATGGGAGCAATAAAATAAGCCAAAGGGAAGTGCAGATAATTGAAAGTGTCTGGCACCTGCTCTGAAGTGAAGAAAACCTCTGCAAGGATTCTTCTATAGAAATGTGCAAGTAGGCATCTTTCAGGTCCAACGTAACCATTAGAGCCTAAGGAGTGTTCATAGGAAGGAGCTTTTGAATTGTAATCATTTTGAATTTTGGGACTAGGACAGACTGATTGAGGATGGAAATATCCAGGATAGGGTGCCAAGAACCTTGTTTCTTGGGGAGTGGGAATAGCCTGGAGTAAAAACCTTTTTCTATCTGGTAGTCTGGTACTGATTCTACACAGCCCTGAGGGCAAAGGTTGTTAATCTGAGAAATGGCCTCTGCTCTTTGGTTTTATGGCACACTAGAGTAACCTGAGAATCAATAGTTCCTTGAAAGTCAGCTTGTAGCCATTTGAGATTACTTCCAGAACCCACTTGTCAGAGGTGATGAAAGCCCAGTTTTCCTTGAATAGTGAAAATCTTCCTATCTTGTCCGGGGTTGAGGGGTGGAGGAGGAGTGGGGGGGGGGTAGGGAGGGGGATGACTCACTACTGATCTCTGCTAGGGCCCTGTGGCCTAGAACTCCCTGGCCTGGGTGTTCCTGAGGACCACTGCCTTGTCCTCTGCAACTGCTGTCATTGCTTATTAGGCCCTTCCCTTTGGGTTTTCCTCTGACTGGGTTTTGAATGGGAGGGAAAGGACCAATTCTTAGTGGGAAAATTCCTACTGAATCTTGGTGGCTGGACTTGGATGAAGTCTTTGACCATTTGCATGGATTTTGCTTTATCCTCCATCTTTTTTTTTTTAACACAGCCTCAGCCTTTGGTCCAAAAGCTGAGTCCTTATCCAGGGGTGCATCTAGCAGTTTAGATTTGACATTCTCCAGTAATGTCTGTTCCCTATGCCAAGTATGCCTTCTGATGACCAAGCCAGAGACAGGAGCTTGGGAAGATGCCTCTAGGGCATCACATCTGCAGTGCAAGGATTGCCTAGCTATCTAGGAACTGGAATGGCAGAGATCCAGCAATCCCTTGGAGGTGTTCTTGTCCTCCAGCGAGGACATTTTTTGCTTCATTTCATCCCAAAATACTCTGTTGGTATTTTATCATATGGAATTGGCAATTGAGGGCCTTCGTGACCAGGCAGATGAAGTGTTAACCTTCTTCGCAAATCTGTCAAAGGCCCTGCTTTCTTTGTTCGTAAGTAGTGTTTTTGTAGGTACTAGCCCCAACTTCATTGGGGCCTGCCTGGGGTGACAACCTCTGGGTCACCACAGGGGTTCTTAAAAAGGTATTTATGCAAGTTCAGTACCCTGTAAAACCTGTCTGGGTAACGAGGGGCTGGAGGAAGAGTCTGGATTGATAGAGGACTCCATAAAAAACATCTTCTACCACTTCCAAAACTGGAGGGATAGCCAACAGTTTGTGATGGAGTACAAGGAACTCCCTGACCCCCTTTTTTGCTTGGGGGTACTCTGGTGCCTACCAGTGGAAAAACTCTCATGGAAAGCAGCGTCTCCCCAAAGGTAATGTCCTCAAGTGGTGAAGCAGAAGGCAACACCTCTTCTAAATCAGAATCCTCAAAGGAGGTTAGGAAGGGTTCATCTTCAAGGATAGAGTCCTCTTGATCAAAGTCTTCATCTGAATCAGGGGGTTCACAAGAGGCCTCAGGTGTAGGGTCACTCTTCCTTTTCCCCTGGGAAGATTCAGGGGGAGGTCTCCTGCCTCTGACCAAAGAAACAAGGTCCTTGGCCAGCCTCACCAAATCTTGCAGATAACCTGTGGGACGGAAGCTGGTAGACCAAGGCATAGTATGAGATAAAGCTCTTTTTAGGTGTAGCTTTTGTCTTGGGCCTGTGCACGTCTGCAAATCTGTCACCAGTCTACTTGAAAGAAATACCCAATGATGGTGGATGCCCCAAATGGAAGTTATCAGTTGAGGATCATTCACCAGAAGCAGAGGTCTACTTAGCGACTCTGGACCCGATTGAAGAACCGAACGCCAAGGCCTGTGCTGAAGTTGAAGGACTTGACACAGTATGTCGAACTCTGAAAAGGTCATGAGAGAGAGGCCAGCACTACCAACTTTCTCGCAGAAGGGGGCTGCGAAGGCACCTCTCCTTCATTTGCGATAATGAGCCTTGGAGAAACTGGCAGACAGAGAAAGGTCGTCATCCATGGCCCTAAGTTTTAGTCTTTCTTACTTTTTTTGCTTAGGGAGCTCAACCTCAGGACACCATCGTGAAATGGGAAGTGGATTGATGAGTAAGATGCTTAGACAAGATTTCAACGATATGCTTTATAATCCTAGTATTGAAAAAGGTGCACAGACGGCACAAGCGCCACAAAAGGTACGAGTCTCTGAGTGATTTGTTTACCACAATGGAGACAGTTAACTTTATCCGAGATGAGTCACAAAAAAGAAAGAAGAAGAAAAAAAGTGCCCCAATGGGGTTCTTAGCTTTAACAGAAATTCTCACTCTGGTGCAGACCGACCGATGCACTCAACTACTTTGGGTTCCGATGGCGAGAAAGACTGAAGTCATGGAATTGGCTGGCTCCCTTTATACCCAGCCATCCTGATGTCAGGGAAGGGCGTCCACCAGCTTGAGGAGGAAGGAGTTTTTTTTATTCTGGTAGGTCGGGCTGACCAAGGGCTTCCAAAGCAGGAAATCCCATAAGTCAGGACAGCAGCAGTGAAGCATGAAAAAAGCACAGTTGTGTAAACTTACCATAAATGTAGATGTTAAGAGTGTATTCACTGTTGCAGTCATCACATTTGGGTAGATTCCCAAAGCTAAGGATGGGAGGAGGTAATTAGATAGTATTAGGACCAACTATAGGGTCCTGCAAGACTGCAGTGGCAAAGCCAGCTCAGGATTTAGAAAAAATTGGCAAGTGATAATGCTTGGTGAAGGTATATACAGAACTGCAGGTAGCAGCTTCTAGGATATCCCTGGAAGGGACAACTCTGAGAAAGGCTGAAGAGGTAGATGCAGCCCTGGTTGAATGTGGTCTTATCCCCTGTGGGGTAGGTTTTCCATGGTGCTTATAGCAAAAATGAATGCAATGTCCTATCGACTTAGAAATGGATGGCTTTGAAATGGCCTTATCCTCTGCCCTTGCAGCAAATGCAACCAGCAGCTATTCGGATTTCCTGAGAGGCTTAGTCCTGTCCAAGTAAAATCGAAGTTGTTTGTGCACGTCCAAAGAGTGCAGTATTCGTTCCCATTTGTTCTGTGGATTAGAGAACGTTGGCAAATGAATGGACTGATTAAGGGACACACTGGATACCACCTTGGGCATGAAGGAGGGATTGGTCCTGAGGGACACCCTGTCCGCATGAAAGATGATGAAAGACTCCACTGCCATGAGGGCCTGTAATTCAGACACCCTTCTTTCTGAAGTGATGGCTAGAAGGAAGGCCATTTTCCAAGAAAGGAATTTCAACTCCATTTGCAGCTGGATCAAAGGGGGGTAGAGTGAGCTTTTCCAATACAAACTTAAGGTCCTAGGCTGGAGTAGGGGCTCTCCTGGGTGGTATTAAGGTTTTGGCCCCTCTGAGGGGTGGTTCTGTATTGTAATGAGCTGAAATGGCTGAGGCATGAATTTTGATGGAGATAAAGGAAAGGCCCTTGTGAAGCATCTCAGTTAAGTATTGAAGAATATGGGGTAAAATTGAGCGCTGCTGTACCCATCCCTGGAGTTTGGCTCCAGGAACAGAATCTTTTCCATTTTTCAGCATAGGATTTTCTAGTACTAGGCCTCCTTGCCTCCAGAATGACATCCATCACTTGCTTACTGAGGGATGGTAACGGAGAGATCAGGTAATTAGCCAGGCTGCCAGGTTCAGGGTTTGAAGCTGTGGGTGCAGAATCTGGTCCTCCTGCTGGGACAGCAGGGCAGGGGTCTGATGCAGGTGCCATGGTGGCAGCAGTGACACACTGCTCAAGAGGGGGTATCAGTGTTGGCATGGCCAGTCTGGTGCAATCAGTATTGTCCTTGGTTTGTCCTGTTTGATCTTTAGTAGTACCTTCGAAAGGAGAGGCAGAGGGAGAAAAGCAAAAATTGATGGGTTTTCCAGGTGAAGGACAGGGCATCCAGTTTCGAAGCTTGTTTGTAGGGAGTCCTTGTGCAGAATTTGTCCAATTGGTAGTTCTGGGGGGAGGCAAACAGGTCTCTCTCTGGGCTCCCCCATTTGTTTCTCAACATGTTGAATATAGTACAGTTGTGTACCTACCATAAATGTAGATGTTCGAGTGTATTCACTGTTGCAGTCATTACTCTTGGGTTATCCTGCTGGTAGGCTACCCTCAGTCGGCCAGAATTCCAAAGTCTAGGTCCGCCATCGGTTGCTGTCGCCTCTTCCCTGACGTCAGTGCACCAGGGGTATAAAAGATGCAGCCGACGCCATTTTCTTCAGGTGTTCTTGCCCCAGATGTCAGGTGCCCCAAATAGGTAGGCTGAAAAATATACCAATAAGAAATGCATGCACAAAAATAACATTTCCTTCATCTACAAGCAAATACACCAAAAAAAGTTGTATAGGATAGAGAAGTGCAGATTAGTTCCAGCAAAGAGAAGGGGGATGGTGGGTGGGTAACCTGGACTGCAACAGTGAATACACTCGAACATCTACATTTACGGTAGGTACACAACAGTACTATGTTCATCGTGTTTCACTGTTGCAGTCATTACTCTTGGGTAGAATCCCAAAGCTGAGGATGGGTGGCTGGGCTAAATAGGAAAAGGAGAGGCTATGAGGCCCTGCAGAACTGTAGTGGCGAAGCCTGCTCTGGACTTAGAGTAGAGGAAGGCTGCTGAAGTGGCTGCTGCTCTGGTGGAATGAGGCCTAATGCCCTTAGGGAATGATTTGCCATGTTGAAAATAGCCGAAACGGATGCAATGGCCTAGCCATTTAGAAATAGTCTGTTTTGAGATAGCCTTTCCTTGTGATCCTGCAGCATATGACACTAAAAGTTGCTCAATCTTTCTGAAAGCTTTAGTTCTGTCCAAGTAGAAGCGCAACTGCCTGTGTATGTCCAAAGAATGCAGAATTTTCTCACCCTTGTTCTGTGGATTTGGGTAAAAGGTAGGCAAGTGAATGGTTTGGCTGAGGGCCACACTGGACACCACCTTAGGCATAAATGTAGGGTTTGTCCTCAGAGAAACCCTGTCTGGATGAAAAATGATGAAAGGTTCCACAGCCATGAGTGCTTGTAACTCCGAGACTTGCCTTGCAGAGGTTATTGCTAGCAGCGTGAGTTTTTCCAAAACATAAATGAGGTCCCAGGCTGGAACTAGTACTCTCCTTGGAGGCCTAATGTTTTTGGCCCCTCTGAGGTACTGCCTTATTAAAGGATGAGAAAAGATAGGTGGTTCCGTATTGTAATGTGCTGAAATGGCAGAGGCATGAATCTTAACTGATGAAAAAGAAAGGCCTTTGTTCAGCATCTCAGTTAGGTATGGTAAAATCTGAGGAATATTTGGTTCAGACATGTCAATGCCTTGTTCCTGGTTCCAAGCACAGAATCTCTTCCATTTTTCTGCATAAGATTTTCTGGTACTGGGCCTCCTGGCCTCCAAGATAACATCCATAACAGCTTTTGAAAGAGGAGTGTTCTGAATGGCTACATTATCCGCCATGCTGCCAGATTTAAGGTCCTGAGTTGGCCGTGCAGGATCTGATTGTTTTGTTGGGTCAGTAAGTAAGAAGTTTGAGGCAATATCCATGCTGGACCTTGAGACAAGCTCTTTAGGATTGGGTACCAGTGCTGGCGTTTCCAGCCTGGTGCAATCAGTATCATTTTTGGCTTCTCGTCTGACCTTTAGGAGTACTATGGGAAGGAGAGGCAGTGGGAGAAAAGCATATACTGTTAGATTTTTCCAGCTGAATGATAGGGCGTCCACTTTCCATGCTTGCTTGTGATAAATCCTTGTGCAAAATCTCTGCAACTGACAGTTGTGAGGGGAGGCAAATAGATCTATGTCTGGACATCCCCATTTCCTTATTATCATGCTGAAGACTTGTGGATCCAGTTTCCATTCGTGGGGATCCATGAGGTTTCTGCTTAGTTCATCTGCCAGAGTATTTGTTTTTCCTGGCAGGAATTGTGCTTGCAGATGAACTTGAAAAGCCATTGCTGTGTCCCATAAGGTCATTGCTCGTCTGCAGAGGGGGTAGGAATGTGTACCTCCCTGCTTATGTACCACATGACAATATTGTTGTCTGTCTTTATCAGTAACTGTCCTGGATGAAGCAGGTCCTTGAAAGTTGTCAGGGCATTTTGAACAGCTAGCATCTCTTTTTGATTGATGTGAATACATTTTCCTGCCATGTGGGCCCCCCAGGCACAATCTGATGCATCCGTTGTCAGTGTCTGTCTGGCTGTGGGTAAACTGAATGGCAGACTCTTGTTGTGGTGACAGGCTTCTGCTCACCATCGAAACTCTTGCTGTAGGCAGGGAATGAGTGCAATTACTGTCTCCAGGCTGTGGCAATGCTGAGTCCAAACACTTTTCAGATACCATTGTAGTTTCCTCATATGCAGTCTGGCGTATGGAATTAGTAGAATGCAGGATGCCATGAAACCCAAGGCCTGCAGGATTTTCCTTGCAGATAAGTGGGTTTTTGTTGCCAATTTCTTGAAGTAAGTAGTCAGTTGTTTTTGCTTGTCTGGCGTGAGATAAGCCATCTGGGCAGCTGTATTTAAGCTTGCACTCAGGAATATTATCTCTTGAGAGGGCACTAGTTTTGATTTATTTTCGTTTACTGTGTACCCTAGGCCAATTAGTAATCTTTTTACAAATGCCAGATGCTTTAGAAGAGTGTCTTTGTTCTCTGCTTGAATTAGGCAGTTGTCCAAGTGGGGATGTATTTGAATTCCTTTTTGTCTGCAAAACACAATTACTGGTGCCAGGCATTTTGTGAAGACCCTGGGCGCAGTAGATAAGCCAAAGGGCAGTGCAGAGAATTGGTAATGCATTGAGCCAGCTATGAATCTGAGGTATCTTCTGCAAGATTGTCTGATTGGGACATGCAGGTATGCCTCTTTTAGGTCCAAAGTTACGAGCCAAGCCCTTTTGCCCAGCATGGGCAGTAGCTGCTGTAGAGTCAACATCTTGAATTTTGGAACTTCCAGAAACGTATTTAGTATAGACAGGTCCAGAATTGGTCTCCAGGTTTTGTCCTTCCAGGGTACTGGGAAAAGTCTGGAGTAAAATCCTTGCCCCTGCTCTTGTTGTGGTACTTGCTGAATGGCCCCCATTGTCCATGGGGGCTGTAATTTGCTTTTGTGCCTCTGCCCATTGATTGTGTGGCAGGTCCGGCATGCCCTTTGACCTTGGTAGAGTGTGAAAATGGAACCTGTAGCCTTGGAACACTATGTTCAGGACCCATTTGTCTTGGGTAACCATTTCCCAAATTGATGAAAAAAGTGCTAGTTTTCCCCCTAAGGGGGCTGTCAAAAGAAAACTGCTTGGAACTGGTAGAGGAAAGTCATTGGGACTGTTTCCTGTAAGGTTGTGATTTGTCTTCTCCGCTTTTGGAGGTAGGAGCACCCCATTGTTTAGGCCTGTATGAACCTTGGGGCTGAGATCTGCCTCTGGGATGCCTGCATCTCCCTCTTTGCGGTCTGTCTGAGACTGGAAAGGACCAATTTTTAGAAGGCCAGTACCTGCTAAACTTGGGTGGCTGTACCTGTAAGAAATCCTTGACTGTCTGCATGGATTTTGCTTTATCCTCCATTTTTTTCAACACCTCTTCTGCTTTAGTACCAAACAAAGTATCATGCTGTAATGGTGCATCTAATAATTTTGCTTTAACATGATCAGGCAGATTCTGTTCCTTTAACCAAGCATGCCTTCTAATAACAGAACCTGTAACAGCGGCCCTGCAAGAGGCCTCCAGTGAATCATAACCACATTGCAAAGTATGCTTTCCCACTTGTTCAGTTGCATGCAATAAATCCTGCAATTCATTGTTCTCTGAACATTCAGTATTTGTCAACATTTTCTGTTTAAGTAGTGACATTAAATATTGCTAATATTTAAGCACATGAAACTGACAATTTAAAGCCCTTACAGCCAGGGTGGCAGAAGTGTAAACTTTTTTTCCCCATCTGACTAGAGCCCTAGAATCCCTATCAGAGGGGACAGGGTTTTTTGCAGTGGAAGCTTTAACCCCCTTGGGACCCTGAGATATAGTTTCTGGGTCAGCAGCGGGGTTTTTATGTAGGAATTTATGAGAATCCGGGACCCTGTTGTATCTGTCTGGCTTAGCCGGTGCAGGAGGTAAAGAATCAGGGGACAGACCAGACTCTGAAAATACATAATCTACAATATCTAGAACAGGTGTAATAGCAAGGGGTCTGTGCTGAAGAAGAAGCAGAAAGTCTCTGAGCCTTTTCTTAGATTCAGAATAATCTTGGCTCTCCCAGTGGAAATGCTCCCTCCTAGTATGCAGTGTTTCCCCAAAAGAATAATCCTCAGAAGGAGAGACTGAAGGAATGGATTCTTCAGCATCAGAATCCTCATAGGGAAGCATGGAGTAATCCTGTTCAGAAGAGGAATCAGAGGAAATAGATCAGAGGAAATAGATACCTGATCAGAAGAACCATACTCTGTCTCTTGACTAGGCCTCTTATCGGGGGGGATGGGAGCCCCTGATCAACATAATAAGGTCTTCGACCATTTTGAGCATCTGTTTTTTAGGCATGGAAGTCTGAGTAGGAGAATGCTGTACTTGTTTCTTTGTCTTTAGAGCTGCTTTAGTCTTTGTCTTTGAAGCTGAAGAAGGTTTAACATATAGTTGTGCAGGTCTGAAGACACCCTCAGAAGCCGATGTGCTCCTGACCCATCTGAGGGAGTGATTTCCAAGTGTCCAATACCTTGAGTATCCAGAGGCCCAGTCGGCTCCACGTGGGAGTCAGTAGCGGCCTGTGGTTCTGAGGTAGCGGGCGCCAGGGGCTGCGAAAGCGCCTCACTGAGAACAGGTGAACCGGCGACTGGCCTAGTAGAGGCTTCGTCAGTTTTGGACCTCGGATGCCTATCCTTGTCCTTGCGTTTTTTTGTAAACTCCGGTTGTCGGCTGTTCCGATGGCATTATATAATTAAATCTTCGGCCAAAGTAATGAAATGCAAAATCGAACTGACGCTTGATAGTGCGTTGGTTAAATTTAGCACAAAAACCGACAGCTAGCAACGTTGTAGTCAGGGCCTAGGCAAGGAATACAGTAAGAGTGAAAATCCTTATAAGGTATATTTTTCCCACAAGAAATACAATTGTTAACTTTTTCTGACATCGGTCTGGAGCAAGAAAAAAAGTTTCCCCCAATGGGGTACTTAGCTTTAATAAAGACTTCGGTTCTGAAATTCGGATTTGAAAATCTCAGGAGTCGGCCGACAGGCACTTGCGAACTGCTTTTGCTTCGGGCACTGCGCGGCAAGAAAGACTGAAAAAAATGGCATCGGCTGCATCTTTTATACCCCTGGCGCACTGACGTCAGGGAAGAGGCGACAGCAACTGACGCCGGACCTAGACTTTGGAATTCTAGCAGACTAAGGGTAGCCTGCCAGCAGGATAACCCAAGAGTAATGACTGCAACAGTGAAACATGATGAACATCTTTGGTCCCAGTTTCCACTCGTGGGTCCATGAGATTTCTGCTTAGGTTGTCTGCCAGTGTATTTAGCTTGCCTGGCAGGAATTGAGCCTGTAGGTGAACTTGGTAGTTCAAGGCTGTGTTCCTCAGAGCCATGGCTAGTCTGCAGAGAGGGTATGAGTGGGCCCCCCCCCCCACTTGTTTATGTACCACATAGCAGTGGTCTCGTCTGTCTTTACCAATAATTGCCCTGGAAGAATGTAGTCCTTGAAGGCTGTCAGAGCATTCTGTACAGCTAACATTTCTTTTTGATTGAAATGCAGGTGCATTTGATTTGGGTTCCATTTGCCCTGAATGCACTGCCCTGCCAAGTGAGCCCCCCATGCATAATCTGATGCATCTGTTAGGGTTTGGGTAGCAGGGGGTAGAGTGAATGGCAGTCCACTGTTTTGGTGGCAGGCCTCTGCCCACCAAAGAACTCTATCTGTAGACAAGGTATGATAGGAATCATTGATTCTAGATCCTGAGAATGTTGGCACCATAGGCTTTTTAGATACCATTGTAGTTTCCTCATATGCAGTCTTGCATATGGAATTAGTAGAATTCAAGAGGCCATGAACCCCAGGGCTTGCAGTATTTTTTTTGCAGATAGGTAATTTGTGGCCAGTAGTTTGAAGTAGACCGTCAAATAAACATGTTCCTCTGGCATGAGGTAGGCCATCTGGGAAGTTGTATTCAAGCTTGCTCCCAAGAATACAATTTGTTGGCAGGGTACAAGATGTGATTTCTTTTTGTTTATGGTGTACCCCAGAGACGTTAGCAATTTCTTTATAAATGCCAGATGATTTAATAGTATGGCCTGGCTTTCTGCCTGAATTAGACAATCATCCCGGTATCTGTATATTTGAATATTTCTTTGCCTGCAAAATGCAATATCTGGAGCTAGGCACTTTGTGAATACCCTGGGTGCAGTAGATAAGCCAAAGGGCAGTGCAGAGAACTGATGGTGCACGTAGCCTGCTTTGAAGCGTAGGTATCTTCTGCAAGATTCCCTGATTGGGATGTGCACGTAGGCTTCCTTTAAATCGAGTGTTGACAACCAGGCATCTTTGCCTAGCATGGGAAGCAGCTGATGAAGAGTTTGCATCTTGAATTTTGTGATTACCAAAAAAGTGTTTAGGATAGACAGGTCCAGGATAGGATGCCAGGAATAGTCTTTTCTGGGTACCAGGAAAAGTCTTGAGTAGAAACCTTGCCCCCATTCTTCTTCCGGGACAGGTTGAATGGCCCTGATGCTTAAAAGAGAATTTGCTTTTGAGCCTCTGCCCACTGATTTGAGGGTTATTCTGGCCAACCGTTTGGGGTTGGTAAGGAGTGGAAGTGAAATCTGTATCCTTGAGAAACTATATTTAAAACCCATTTGTCCTGGGTAAGAGTTCTTAATTTTTTGCATGCAAGGCAATCTTTCCCCCTAAAGGGACAGTCAGTTGAGCAGGGCTTGGAAGATTTAAAGTTAAGTCATTGAGACAGTTTACCATAGAGGGGAGTCTTACTACTCCCTGCTTTGGAAGTGGCAGCCCCCCACTGCTTAGTCCTGTGCATACCCTGGGACTGGAGCCTGGGTGTTCTGCTGGTTCTGGGTTTGGACTGAGAAGGCCTGGAAGAGGCAGGACAAGACCAATTCTTAGAGGGCCAATGCCTACTAAATCTTGGAGGCTGTACTTGTAGGAAATCTTTAACAGTTTGCATAGATTTAACTTTTTCCTCCCATCTTTTTAAGAAATTCTTCTGCTTTGTTGTCCTGATTTAAGGGAGTATCCAGCAATTTAGCTTTAACATGATCTGGCAAATATTGCTCCTTAAGCCAAGCATGCCTTCTAAGTACAGACCCAGTGACAGCAGCCCTGCAAGATGCCTCTAGTGAATCAAAACCAGATTGCAAAGTATGCTTTCCAACCTGTTCAGCAGAATGCATTAAATCCTGTAAATCCTTATGCTTTCCAACCTGTTCAGCAGAATGCATTAAATCCTGTAAATCCTTATTTTCAGCACAGTCAGGAATCAACATAATTTTGTGTTTAAGCAATCCAATAATATGCTGCTGATACTTTAACATATGAAACTGGCAGTTTAAGGCCCTAATGGCCAAAGTTGCAGAAGTGTATACCTTCTTACCCCATCTATCCAGTGCCATGGAGTCTCTATCAGAGGGGGCAGGATTTTTGGCAGTAGTAGCCTTAATGCCCTTGGGAACCTGTGAAATGGTCTCAGGATCCACAGTAGGATTTTTAAAAGGAACTTGTGAGAGTCAGGAACCCTGTAATATCTATCAGGTTTTCTGGGAGCAGGAGGTAAAGAGTCAGGGGCCAAGCTAGATTCCGAAAAGGCATCAACAATGTCTAGTACAGGAGGGATAGCTAAAGGCCTGTTTTGCAGCAGGAGTAAGAAATCCCTAAGCCTCTTTTTAAAATCAGAATAATCCTGGCTTTCCCAGCGAAAGTGCTCCCTAAGAGTATGCAGGATTTCACCAAGAGAGAAATCCTCTGGGGGGGGGAGCAGAGGGAATAGAGTCCTCTGCATCAGAATCCTCAAAGGTAGATAAGGGTAAATTCTGGTCATCAGAGGAAATAGAAATTTCAGAATCCTGGTCATAAGTGTCATAGGTCTCAGAGGGGGAAGGTTGGCTTCCTCTGATTAAAGTAATAAGGTCTTCAGCCATTCTTAGAATTTGTTTTTTAGGCATAGAGGCTTGACCATGCAGTCTGAGAGTCGGTTTTCTAGGCATGGTTCGAGTTTTAGGCCTTGAAGAAGAAGATGGCATTGGTTTAATATGCAAGTCAGTAGGCCTGAATACACCCTCACAAGCCGGTGCCTGCACAGCAGTTCCGGACCCATCCAAGGTAGAGACATCCGCAGGTTCCACAGCTGAAGCATCTTGCAGCATACCGGACTCCATATGGGTCAAAGAAGAGGCCTGCGAATCTGAAGTAGCGCATATCAGGGGCTGCGCAAGTGTCTCACTGAGTACTGGCAAACTGGCGACTGGCTTAGGAGAAGTGTCATCGGCAGCTTTGGACCTAGACGGCCTGTCTCTGTCTTTATCTTTGCATTTTTTCGGATTGTCAGTAGTCGGATGGCTTACCGAAGACGTATCTGGATAATTGAACAGAGTATCAAAATATTTAGAAGCGTAAATATGCAGACGACGAATAGTTCATTTCTTAAATAAGGCACAAAACCGACAGCGAGGTACGTCTTTGTCAGGGCCTAGGCAAGGAATACAGTACGAATGAAAATCTTTGTGAGGGGTTTGCTTTCCACAAGAAATACAATTATTAACTTTTACTGACATCAGTTTAGAGCAAGAAAAATTTTCCCCAACAGGGTACTTGGCTTTAGTTGAAGACTTTGGTTATGAAACTCAAAAACGAAAATTTCAGGAGTTGGCCGTCCAGCACTTGTGAACTGCTTTTGCTACCGCACAGCAAGAAAGACAGATGTAATGGCGTTGGCTGCATGCTCAATACCCCTGACTACCTGATGTCACGGAAGATGAGACAGCAACCGACGCAGGACCCAAGACTTTGATAATCAGGTCGACTGAGGGCTACTGTAAGCAGATAACCTAAATGTGATGACTGCAACAATGAAACACAAACAACATCTAGCTTTATGAAAAATCAAATATAGTGGTTTCAAATAGAGTACTTGGGAGTTTAGAAACGCATCTTGCTGAAGTTAGGGCCACCACAAAAAAAAAAAAAAAAAAACATTTTCCAAGACAGAAACTCAAGGTCTACTTTAGCTGAAGGTTCAAAAGGTGAATGCAACAAAGTCTGTAATACCAAAGTCAGGTCCCAGGGTGGAGTGAGATTCCTAATTAGAGGTCTAAGTAAAAAGATAGCTTTAAGAAAGGCCTTACATAGCTCAGATGAAGCCAAAGCAGAAGCATCATCTCAGATGTGGTAGTTGGAGACGGCTGCTAACTGAACTTTGATGGTGGAGAAACTTGTCCAGCTTTGAAAGATGGAGGTTAGGAAATTTAAAACAGAAGTGGAGCAGCGAAAGGATCCAACTCTCTCTGTTGAGAACAAAAAGAAAACCTATTCCACTTACTCTTATAAATCTTCCTAGCTGAAGGCTTGTGAGACGAAAAAAGAATTTGACGAACTGGGGAGGAAAGGCTGGACTGCCTAGTCATCACTGAAATTGGAGAAACCATGTTGTCAACTTGAGGCCTGCAATGTCTAAATGAAACATCCCTGACGGGTGTGACAGCAGGTCTGGACTGGGATCCAATGTCTATGGAAGACATACTAGGTGAAACCACAGGAAGGGAAACCACATATGCCAAGGCAAGAAGGGAGCAATGAGGATTACTTTGCTTCTCAACCTGAATGCTTTCTGAAGAAACTTGAGATTAGAAGCTAAGCATAAAGGAGACTGGAGGGCCAAACATGGACTACAGCATCTTTCTGTAAAGGTCCCAGAGGGGAATTGGGGCAATGAACCTGCTGTGTTTGTTGTTGAGTGAAGAGGTGAACAGACTCCAGTATGGTTGACCCCATTTGTGGAGGATCATATTTCCCACTGATTGACTGACAGACTACTAGTGAGGCATCAGGATGGTCCTGCTGAGCTTGTCCTAAGATGTTGTACTTCCCCAGTATGTGCATTGCTACAAGAAAGTGGCTGGAAGAGACCGTCCACTGTAAAACTCTCATTGCTTCTTGGGAAACAGGGGTAAGACCTGGATCACCCCCTGCTTGTTGATGTACCAGACTACTGACAAGTCCATTTGAACAGCAACAGTTCCTAGTGGAAGAGAGCTCTGAAGGGTCTGCAATGCTGAAGGATCTGCAATGCTAGGAGCACCACTTATATCCAGGACATTTATATGTAAACTGGTCTCTTCTGGGAACCATGAGCCTTGAATGGTCCATTCAAAGTAATGCCTCCCCCCCAACTATACTGGAAGACATCCGTGGTCAATGTGGCAGCTGGTGGAAGAGTAAATGGACACACTTGACAAATTTCTTCAGAGTGTATCCACCATAGAGGGATTTCCTGCAAACCTGGGATAATTTTACCGGATGTTGTAAGGGATGCTAATGAAAAGCCCATTGCACTGCTACAGTCCACTGAAGAATTTTTATACAAATGATTAACAGTGGGCATTAATGTTGCTGATGTAGCCATCAACCCCAAGGCTTAGAATACCATTTTTGCTGGGGGAGAAAGATGAGAAATAACCCGACATGTGATTTCAAAGCAAGAACTCTGTTTTGAGGCAGAAGAGCTAGACGAGCCCCTATAAACTCCCAACATTTGAACAGGCTGAAGCTGTGACTTGGCCAGATTGATCATAATTCCCAGAGTGAGATAACTGGAGCAAGTAATCCCTGGCACTTTCCAGAAGATGCCTGGTCAGTGTGGTAAGGAGTCAGTTATTCAAGTAAGGAAACGCACTGAATCTGAGCAGTCTTAGATGAGCTGCTACCACTGCCATGCATTGGATAAACACCCTGGGGGCTGTGGTGACACCGAAGGGCAGAGATCCGAACTGGTAATTACTGGTTCCCAGCCAGAAGGATAGCTATCTTCGAGAGAGTCTGTTCATTTAAATATGAGAGTACACATGGTGAAGGCTGATGGAGCACATCCAGTCGTCCTTTTGTAGGAGAGGCAGAATGGACTGAACTGTGACCATCTGGAATTTGGAATTCTTTACAAGCTGATTCAGATAACCGCGATCCAAAATGGGTCTTAAGCCCCCCTGTTTTCTTTGGCACTAAAAAAAGCCTAGAGTAAATTCCAGATCCTCTTTGGTCTGGAGGGACCTCTTGGATGACTCTTGTCCAGCAGCTTTTGAACATCTAGAGCTGCTAACTCCCTCTGATTGGGGGAAACATCAGGGAGACATTTGCTTTTCCTTTGGATACTTGTAAAAAGGGAATGAAACGGCCTCTGTATATGATCCCCTGCACCCAAGAATCTTGTGTGATGGCTATTCCAGGCTTTTCGGTGCAAGGAAAAGCACCCTCCAGAGAAGGACAGTCTGACAGCCTTTCATGAGCTCTGAAAGGATTGATCTGAGAAGGAATCTCAAGACCCTTGATTCTGCGGACGCCCTCTGCCACGCGAGTGGGATCTTCCATTGTAGCTATTTCCCCCTCTGCCTCGGAGGGGGGGGGGTGTCTCTGAATGATTCTTGGAAAAGTCCTTGAAGCTTCCTCAACCACATCCTACCACAGCATTAATTCCTAAAAAAATGTCTCTGTGGGGTAGAAAAGGGATTCCCCATAGCAGACAAGGTCTTCCCCATCTTGCGCACTGTGGAAAAAAGAAGTTATGTACTCACCATAATGTTCCATCTGAGTAGGTAAACTTCATTTGTCAGCAACCTGTGGGTTTCGGATCAGACACGGATCCGAGCCGGCAGCATACCAAGCAAAAAGATCCGAGCTCCAAGCTCCTCCCCCCCTACCCATACTACACTGCAACCTCCTTCCTATCCCCAGATCGAGTTTGCCACTCCACACGTGACAACCAAAAAATCTAAAACCTGGGACCCCTGAACCCATGACAAACATCAAGCTCATGAACTCTGAACATCGAGCTCAGCAGAAATAATAGCCAAGGTCAGGGGGAAGGAGGAAAGGACGGTTGCTGACAAATGAAGTTTACCTACTCAGATGGAATGTTATGCTGAGTACATAACTTCTTTATCTGAAGTAGTTAACTTCATTTGATCAGCAACCTGTGGGACAGAGTCCCCAACTACCCGAAATCTTGGGAGGCCCTTAAGGAAGGATATTCCAGAGCACTGCAGAGCCAAAGGAAGCCCTTCCTCTAGACACCAAATCCAGTTTATAATGAGTAATAAAGGTATGAGAGGACGTCCAGGTAGCCGCTGAGCAAATGTCATCCAGGGAAACTCTAGACCAGAATGCAGCAGACGTTGCCAAAGAAAGTGTAGAATGAGCATGAACTCCTACTGGTTCTGGTAAACCAAGTTCTCTATATGCTTGTAGGATACAAAGGGAAATCCACCTAGCGAGAGTCACCTTTGAAACTGGTTCCCAAAAAAAGGCTTAGCAAAGGAAACAAAAAGTTGATCACATTTACGAAAGACCGCCGTCCTGTGCAAATAAAAATGTAACTGCCTGTGAACATCCAGCAAATTAAGTTTGTATTCCCTTTTGTTTTGAAAATTAGAGAAAAAAAACAGACAAATTAATAGACTGATTAATGTTTGTCTCAGAAGCAACTTTACAGAGAAAAGATAGATTAGTCCTGAGAGACACCTTCTCCTTATGAAACACTAGATATGGTGGTTTCATACAAAGAGCCTGAAGCTCCAACACTCTCCTGGCTGAGGTGATAGCTACCAGAAAAGCAGTCTTCCATGACAAGAATTTAAAGTCAATTGATGCCGAGGGCTCGAAGGGAGGTGCAACTAAGGCCTGAAGAACCGAAGTCAGATCCCATGGCGGGGACGAATTCTTAATAGGAGGTCTCAGAAGAAAAGTGCCTTTCAAAAAGGTCTTACAAATTCTGGCAGCAGCGAGAGAGCCTAAATTGTCTCCTACATGGAAATGGGAAATAGCCACCAGCTGGACCTTCACTGTGGAAGAGCTGGCTCCTTGCTGGAAGACATGAGACAAAAAGTCTGATACCACTGAGTTCGGAGCGGTAAAATGATCCAGATTTCTCTGTGAAGCCCAAATGGAGAAACATCTCCATTTGCTACAGAACATTTTCGTGGTAGAGGATTTATGTGCCACAACCAAGATGGATTTAACAGGGGAAGAGATGCCGGGAGTCCTAGCAACTAGTGGAACTAGAGCAGCCAAGCTGTGAGCTTCAGGCTGTCCAGATTCGGAGGAAGCATTCCCGAGGGATGACAAATCAGATCCGGGAGGGGATCCAAGATCCAGGGTGGAGCTACGAGATGAGACCATAGGCAGGAAAACCAGACTTGACGAGGCCAGAATGGGGCTATGAGGATAATTCAGCTCCCCAACCAACAAGCTTTCTGTAAGAATTTTGTCATGAGCGGGAGCCGGGGATACGCATAAAGAAGACCGGGTGGCCAAGCATGAATAAGAGCGTCTCTGGGGGCTTCCCCCGTCAGGGGGATTAGAGCGAAAAACTTGCTGCACTTTACGTGCACTTCGTGTTGGATTGCGATGCGAAGAGATCGCAGCAAGGCTGACCCCACTTGAGGAAGATCTGTTCCACTACACAAGGGTTCAGAGACCACCCGTAGGGAGAAAGGACAGTTCTGCTCAATTTGTCTGCCAAGATGTTGGACCAACCCGGAATGTGCATTGCTACCAGTAAGCGGTTGGTGGAGATCGCCCATTCCCAAACTCTCATGGCTTCTCGACAAAGGGGATAAGACTTGATTCCCCCCGTTTGTTGATATACCAGACCACTAACATATTGTCTGGCTGGATCGCAATAGTTCCCAGAGGAAGATAAGCATGAAGGCCCCGCAATGCTAAAAGGACCGCTCTCATCTCTAGAACATTTATATGCAGAACGGTCTCGCTTTGAGTCCACATGCCTTGGACAGTCCTACCCAAACAGTGCCCCCCCCCACCCTAGGCAGGAGGCGTCCGTGGTCACAGTGGCTTGGGGTTGGGGTGCAATAAAGGGACGTCCCTCCTGCAAATCCCGAGATTGGAGCCACCACATGACAGAATTTCTGCACACTCTGCTCAGAGGGATCGGAAAATCTAGAGGATGATGTAGTATCGACTACTGAACTTGCAATGTCCACTGTAAAACTCTCGCATGCAGACGAGCGCAAGATATCAGGTTGATAGCTGCTGCCATGGACCCTAAGGCTCTCAGGACCAATTCTGCTGGGGGTGCAGGGGACTGCAGAAGCACTAACACATGAAGAGCCAGGCTGTTTAGTCTCTCTGGGGTCAAAAATGCCCTGGCCTGAAGAGAATCTATTCTCGCCCCTATGAAGTCAAATACTTGAACAGGTTGTAGGGAAGACTTCCTGAGATTTATGGTGATCCACAGCCGAGTTGATATCCAGAGAAAGAATCTCTAGCTAGTAAGAGTAGATACCTGGTGGATGCGGTGAGGAGCCAGTCGTCCAGGTGCGGGAAGACCTGAATGCCCTGAAGTCTCAGGTGGGCTGCTACAACTGCCAGGACCATGGTGAACACCCTGGGGGCTGTAGTGAGACCGAAGGGTAGGACCCTGAATTGATAATGACTGGCCCCTAGCCAAAAGCATAGGAACCTCCTGGATCACCAGTCCATCAGGATATGGTAGTATGCATCCTTGAGGTCTATCGAGCACAACCAGTCTTCCTCCTGCAAGACGGGCAGGATGAATTGAAGCGTGACCATCCGGAACATTTCCTTGGCAACGAACAGGTTCATTGCTTATAGGTCGAGAATCGGCCTTAGGTCCCCCATATTTTTTGGCACCAAAAAGAACCTGGAATAGATGCCTGATCCGGACTGGTCTGGGGGAACCTGCTGGATAACTTTTTCTAGCAGCTTTTGTATTTCCAAAGCCGCGGTCTCCCTCTGAGCGAGTGTGACATCCAGGTGGTGCCTTGTGTAAGGGGGCTTGTTTGTAAAGGGAATAGAATAGCCTCTGAATATTATTCGAAGCACCTAGCGATCTGTCGTGATGGACTCCCATTGGGCTAGGTGCATCGAAAAACGCGCCACGACTGCCTCCAGAGAGGTGCAATCGGGCAACCCCTCAGGGTTGCTGTGCGGGTCGATCTGAAAATGGTTCCCATGACCCAAACTTCTTTGCCCCCCCCCCCCGCCTCTGGGCCGGCGTCTACCTTGTCCCCCTCTGCCTCTGGGGGAGAAGGAGTCCTGAGCGTTCCGGGACTGCTGAGACTTCCAGAACCACAGCTTCTTTTGCTCTCGCTGGTTCCTGGAAAAGGACCTTTGAGGGTTAGAGAAGCGAATCCCGATGGCTGACAGCTTTTTCCCATCTTTCTCGCTCTGGACAAGCGTATCAAGGACAGTTTTCCCGAACAGCGTTGAACCATCAAAGGGTGGGTTAGCGAAGGCCGCCTTGAAGGGTTCCGAGAAATCGCAAAGACGGAGCCAGGCGTGATGCCTTAAGGCGATACCAGACCCACTAGCCCTAGCGGCTCCCTTGGTGGCGTGAGAGAGTAGACGCATGGACGTATTGGAAACAGACTTGAGAGTGGCCATACGAGCCGAGAAGGTCCGTTTATCCTCAGCCAACATGGACTCCGGGGGAGACTCTGCATACTCTCTCACAATGTCCCACTGCAATCGAATTACGTGGGCGAAGTAATTCAGCACCCTTATAGTAAAGGTAGCTGAAGCAAAAGTCCACTTTCCAAAACGGTCCATCGCCCTGGACTCCTTTGTCTGGGGGGTGGACCGAGGAACTTTCCTGGGCGAGTTCCTTTTTTCTGGCCGCCGCCACCACCATGGCATCAACCGGGGAACCTTTGCTCCAAGAAGCTCTATCTGCCGGGGGGCTCATTATTTTGTCAGAACGTTTGGGTATTGGCTCCACAGTGTCTGGTTCCTTCCAAGCTCTGGGGGTGATAAGGTCCACCAGAGGGTCGGCTGGGGGGGGGCACCCAAGAGGTAGATGGACCTAAGTCGAATGCCTCCAGGAATACAGACTTGTCAGAGGAAGGTTTTTGGGCAGACCACCTCCCCCTCTGGCGAAGGATTTCCATTACGTCTCCGAAGGAGACTTCTTCAGGGGGTGATTTGGGGGAACCTTCCCCTTCCTCCAAGTCGGCATCCTCAGTGAGGGACACAGGGGAGTCCAAGTGCCTCCTTTTACACTGGCGTTTGTGAGGAACCTCCTCGGGTGGACTCTCCGGGGAGGGCTCACAAACGGTTTCATGTTCCTCCAGGGGAACTGGCTGGGGCGCAATAGACACAGGCTGTCCCTGGGGGGACTGGATGATGGAAGACAAACCCAACTGCGAGGGGGCAGGGATGGACCCCGAAGAAAGAGTGAGGGGTCTCAATCCTTCAGAGAGAACCCTCTCCACAATGAACGCCGAAAGAGAACCGGCTTCCCTGAAACTGGTGGTGAGGATAGCCATGACCCTTGGATCCGACGAAGGGATCGGAGCCAAAGTTGGAACAGCCGGACCCAAAGGGATGGTATGCCCTGACCACAATGAAGCCAATGACACACACATCCCCTCGAATCAGATGCCCAACTCTCGGCTCAGAGAGCTCGGATCCGAAAGCGGATCAGACACACTCGAGGGCATGGCCAGCATCGAGGCCGAAGGTACCATCAGTGCTGACCCCTCTCTTCGGATCCATAGACTCCGAAATCCAGTGGCGGCTCGGAGAAGGAGCTATCTGGGCGAAAAATGGAGCCAAACTCCCTGCACTGGTGGGGGGGGGGGGGGCAGCAACACTCCCATCTGCAGTTGAGTTTGTAGAAACCTTTGCATCATCTGATCCATGGCTGCTTCAGAGATGCTCCAAGTCGATCTCGAGGACACCACAGATGCCGGCCAGGAGGGCCGACACAAAGACGACCTTGAGGGTGGTCGAGCCTCCTCCTCTGGAGAAAAACGTGGTGAACGGAGCCGAGGAGAGGCTGGCCTAGTAACTTTGACAGGAGACAATCACCTTAGCGGGAGGGGCCGTTGGATCCAACTCGGCAGGCCGCTTGTGGCCCTTCTCTCTTAGGGTTACCACCTGTCCCACTTTGCGAGGGGCAGTCCCTCTTTGGGCAGTTGTGTCCTGACAAAAAATATTAAAAATGGCAAATGTCCTGAGATTGTAGGACATAATTATGTCCTATATTTTATGTAATAGTTGCATAAAACAGTTATTCTGTATCTAAAATACCTAAATGTTATAAGAAACAGAATAAGCAACTAAAATGCCACAAGAATAAGCTATTTAGGCAAAAAATTTAAGTTCTATCCTTTGTACTGACCGTGGGTAAGTGTCGGCTTGTAAAATCTGATGTTTGTCCCAAAAATGTCCCACTCTGACCATTTGAAAAGGTGGCAACCCTATTCTCTCTATCTCTAACTTATTCCTTTTCTGTTTGTCTCTCTGTCTCCCTGTGTTTGTCTTTCATTCTCTCTTTCTTGGCCTCTCTCTCTCCCTGTGGCAAGGTGGGAGGGTGAGTCCCGGACAGGGGAGGAGGGCCGGAAGGCTGGACAGCCACAGGCTTGGCTGGCGAAGAAGCTGTGGAAGAAGCAGCAGCAGAAGTTGATTCCGTAAGTAGAAGACCTGCCAGAATCAGCTTGTTCCTGTGATTCCGCAGGGCTCAGGGATTGAAGGCCACACAGATATTACAGATGGATGACAAATGAGGCACCCCCAAACAAACTACACACAAAGTGTGACTGTCGGCTGGCGACAGCTTGTGGCCACACTCTGTGCACTTAGAGAAAGTCACTTTCTGACTTTCCGACATAATAAACGTGCGCGCGCACACACACTACAGGCGGGAAGGGGGGGCCTATACTGACAGAAAGTTAACAACTTTCTAACTTCCAAAACGCAAATATCTAGCGAGGAAAGGAACCTCTATCTCTCAAAGGGGCACACACAGACCAATAAAGTTTGAAAAACCCTGACAAACTTGCCCGGACCTCAAAAATCCCATGCTGGCAAAGCCGCAGCAAACGAGATCTGGGGACTGGAAGGAGGTTGCAGTGTAGTATGGGTAGGGGGAGGAGCTTGGATCTGTTTGCTTGGTATGCTGCCGGCTCGGATCCGTGTCGGATATGAAACCCACAGGTTGCTGATCAAATGAAGTTAACTACTTCAAATGTGTCTCAACGGCTGGACCAAATAAATATCCATTAAAAGGAGTGATTATGAAGGACACTTTGAAGGGGTCCACAAAATCTCACGACCACATCCAAGCACCAGCCACCCATAAGAAGCCTTCAAGCTGCATGTGAGATTAGCCTTATGGACACGTTTGTAATGGATTGCAGGGTGGTCAGTCATGAGGAAAAAGATTTTTGTTCTACTGGACATGGACCCAGGGGCAGAGTAAGAAAGTTCTTTAAGTTCCTCTGTAACAAACTGAAATCTGCCAGGTAATTCAGTGACTGCAAGGCAAAGGTTGCTGAAGCATACACTCACTTCCTAAACCTGTCCAACACCCTAAACATGTCCAACACCCTAGATTCCATATTAGGGGGATGGAAAATGGAAGCTCTGCTCAGTCAGCTCCTTTCTGGTGGCTGCAGCAACAACCATAGCATCTGCAAAGACTCCATTGGTCCAATGTTGTCTGTCAGATGGGGTGCCCAAAATTTGTCCAGGCATTTGGGGATTGCTTCCATGGAGTCCAGTTCCTTCAATACCCTACAGCACACACAAGGTCTGTAAGTTCATCCGCTGGGGAGTAAGCCAAGACGTAGATGGTCCACGCCCAAAGGCTTCCAAGAACACAGATTTCTCCTGGGAAGGGGTTTGGGAAGACCCACCACCTTTCTGGCAAAGGATCTCCAAGAGGTCTCCACACGAGACATCTTCAGGTGGAGATCTAGAGGACCCTTAAAAATCACAGTCTTCTGGGAGGGATTCCTGCAGGGAATCCAAGTGCCTCCACTTGTAAGACCTCTTCCAAGGAACCTCGTTAGTGGGGTGTTCTGGAGAGGTGTCAGAAGAAGCAGGGATTCTTGAAGGCTGTCAGTGCATTCTGTACAGCTAGCATCTCTTTCTGATCGATATGAAGGTGCATTTGACTAGGGCTCCATTTGCCCTGAATGCAATTTCCTGCCAAATGAGCCCCCCAAGCATAGTCTGATGCGTCTGTAGTTAGGGTTTGGGTGGCACGGGGTGGAGTGAATGGCAGTCCATTGTTTTGCTGGCAGGCCTCAGCCCACCATAGGAACTCTAATTGCAGGCACGGTATGATAGGAATCATTGTTTCCAGGCTGTGACAATGTTGACTCCATAAACTTTTTAAGTACCACTGAAGTTTCCTCATATGCAGTCTTGCATATGGAATTAGAAGAATGCAGGAGGCCATGAACCCCAAGGCTTGCAGAATTTGTCTTGCAGATAGCAGTGTTTTTGTGGCCACCTGTTTGAAGTAAGTCACCAATTTGCTTTTCTGGCGTAATGTAAGTCATCTGGGCAGTTGTGATTTCTTTTCGTTTATGGTGTACCCTAGACAAGTTAGAACCCTTTTTACAAATGCCAGATGCTTTAAAAGAATGTCCTTGTTTTCTGCCTGAATAAAGACAACCATCCAGGTATGGATATATTTGAATATTTCTTTGCCTGCAAAATGCAATTACTTGAGCCAAGCACTTTGTGAAGACCCTGGGCGCAGTAGATAAGCCAAAGGGCAGTGTAGAGAACTGGTAATGCAAGTAGCCTGCTTTGAAGCAGAGGTATCTTCTGCAAGATTCCCTTATTGGGATATGCAGGTAAGCCTCTTTTAAGTCTAGAGTTACCAACCAGGCATCTTTGCCTAGCATAGGTAGTAACTGTTGAAGAGTCAACATCTTGAATTTTGGAATGTCCAGAAATGTGTTTAGAGTGGATAAGTCCAGAACTGGACGCCATGATTTGTCTTTTCTGAGTACCAGGAAAAGTCTTGAATAGAAACATTGTCCCTTTTCCACTCCTGGTACTGGTTGAATAGCCCCCATGTTCATGAGGGACAGAACTTGTTTCTGGGCCTCTGCCCACTGATTTGGGGGCAGGTCTGGCCATCCATTTGGGATTGGCAACGTGTGGAAATGAAATTTGTATCCCTGGGATACCATATTTTAAACCCATTTGTCCTGGGTAATAAGTTGCCAGTTTCGTGCATGAAGTGCCAGTTTTCCCCCTAAAGGGGCGGCTAAAAGGCAAGTGCTTGGTGAGTGTAGAGACTGTTTACCATAGGGAGGTGCCTTGTTGTTTCCAGATTTGGAGGTGGAGGCACCCCCCATTGTTTTGTTCTAAAAGTTCCTTGTGACTGAAACTTGGAGCCTTTGGAATGTCTGGATTTGACTTGAGCGGCTCTAGAAGGTACTGGAAAGGACCAGATCTTAGTAGGCCAGTGCCTACTAAATCTTGAAGGTTGCGCTTGTAAGAAATCTTTCACAGTTTGCATAGATTTTTAACTTTATCTTCCATCTTTTTAACATGTCTTCAGCCTTATTACCAAAGAGACGGTCCTATTGTAAAGGAGCATCCAACAATTTTGCTTTAACATGGTCAAGCAGAGTTTGCTCTTTGAGCCAAGCATGCCTTCTTAACACAGATCCAGTTACAGCAGCCCTGCAAGAGGCCTCCAAGGAATCAAAACCACATTGCAAAGTATGTTTTCCAACTTGTTCAGCTGAATGTAATAAATCCTGTAAATCTATTTTCCACACAGTCAGAAAGTAACATAATTTTCTGTTTAAGTAGTCCCATGATATGCTGTTGATATTTAAGCATATGAAATTGACAGTTTAAAGCCCTAATTGCCAAGGTTGCAGAAGTGTAAACCTTCTTACCTTATCTATACAGCACCCTGGAATCTCTATCAGAAGGGGTAGGATTTTTAGCAGTAGAGGCCTTAATGCCCTTGGGACCCTGAAAAATGGTTTCAGGATCAGCAATAGGATTTTTGAAAAGGAATTTGTGGGAGTCAGGAACCCTGTAGTATCTGTCTGGCTTACAAGGAGCCGGAGGCAGAGAATCAGGAGCCATACTAGATTCTGAAAAAACATCAACAATGTCTAGAACAGGAGGTATAGCCAAAGGCCTATGCTGAAGAAGAAGAAGAAAAATCCCTAAGTCTCTTTTTTGATTCAGAGAAATCCTGACTTTCCCAGTGAAAATGTTCCCTTAAGGCAAGTAAAGTATTCCCAAAAGAAAAATCCTCAGGGGGAGAAGCAGAAGGAATGGAATCTTCTGCATCAGAGTCCTCATAAGTAGGAACAGACAAACCCTGTTCATTAGAAGAGTCAGAAGAAAGAGAATCCTGTTCAGAAGATTCATAATCAATGTCTTGACTAGGCCTCTTAGAAGGAGGGGGTTGGCTACCCCTAATCAGAGTAATTAAATCCTTCAGCCATTTTGATCATTTGTTTTTTAGGCATAGGGGCCTGCACATGTAGTCCAGACATTGGCTTTTTTAAACATAGATTTAGATTTTGGCCTTAGTTTTGAAGATGGCGTAGGTCTAATATACAAATCTGGAGACCTGAAAACACCCTCAGAAGCCGGTGCCTGCACAGCGGCTCTGGACCCATCTAAGATAGAGACATCTGCGGGTTCCATAATTGAAGCATCTCACAGCATACCGGACTCCATATGGGTCTCAGTAGAGGCGTGCGGAAAAGAAGTAGCAGGCATCAGAGGCTGCGAAAGCACCTCACCGAGTACCGGTGAACTGGCTACTGGCTTAGGAGAAGCGTCATCATCAGTTTTGGACCTAGATGGTCTGTCTCTTTTTCTTTGTGTTTTTTAGGAAGTCGGATTGCTAACAGACGACATTTCTGGATAATTAAATCTTGAGCCCAAATATTTAGAAGCAAAAATATACTGACGTTTAATCGTGCATTGATTAAATTTAGCACAAAAATGACAGCAAGGTACGTTGTGCTCAGGGCCTAGGCAAGGAATACAGTACAAATGAAAATCCTTATGAGGTATTTGCTTCCCGCAAGTAATGCAATTATTAATTTTTACTGACATCGGTAAGGAGCAAGAAAAAGTTTCCCCAACAGGGTACTTAACTTTTAGTTGAAGACTTTGGTTCTGAAACTCAAAAAAGTACAGTTTTGTACCTACCATAAATGTAGATGTTCGAGTGTTCACCCTGCTGCAGTCATCACACTTGGGTTATCCTGTCATCAGGCGGTCCCGCAGTCTGCCGGAATTCCAAAGTCTTGGTCCGGCGTCGGTTGCGGTCGCCTCTTCCCTGACATCAGTGCGCCAGGGGTATATATAATGCAACTGACACCATTTTCTTCAGTTTTTCTTGCCCCAGATGTCAGGTGCCCCCAAAAAGGTGGTCAGAAATTAGTACTAAATGGAGTAACCTCTGCACAAACACAAAATCCCTTCAGCTATAAGCAAATACATCAGTAAGGTATTGAAGAGATTTAGCCAGTAGATCAGAGGGGATGGGGGGAGGGTAAAGTACAGTTTTGTACCTACCATAAATGTAGATGTCCGATAGACAAGCAACTGCAGTCATAACATGTGGGTTGTCCTGCCTCAGGCAGCCCTCGGTCGGCCGGATTCCAAAGTCTGGGTCCGACGTTGGCTGATGTCGCATTTCTCTCCGACGTCAGAGCGGCTGGAGTACATAAGCATCAGCCGACGCCATTTTCTTCAGTGTTTCTTGCCCCAGATGCCAGGTACCCTCCAAGGAAGGCTGTAATCAAATTGGAAGACAAAAACAGGATTCCAAACAAATACATGAGCAATAAAACAAATACTCCATAACAGATATCCCCAGCTAAGAGTAAGGGGGATAGGAGTGGACCCTAGGCATAGAGGGGTATGGAGGGAGGAAAACTGACTGCAGTTGCATGTCTATCGGACATCTACATTTATGGTAGGTACAAAACTGTACTATGTCCTTCAAGAATGCAACTGCAGTCATAACATGTGGGTAGAATACCATAGCTTAGCTGGGGGAGGAGGTATGCTCTAGGAAAGAAATGGTGTGGCAATCAAACCCTGCAGGACTGCCGAAGCAAAGCCTGCTCTGGATCAGGAATATAGAGGGAGATTGTAGTGCTTGGAGAATGTATGCACGGAGCTCCATGTAGCAGCTTCTAGAATGTCCTTTGTAGGCACCCCTCTTAAAAATGCTGTAGAGGTGGCTGTAGCTCTGGTGGAATGTGGTCTGACATAGGCTGGAAAGTACAGTTTTGTACCTACCATAAATGTAGATGTCCGATAGGCATGCATCTGCAGTCCTTACAAATGGGTTGTCCTGTCGTCAGGCAGCCCTTCGGTCGGCCGGATTCCAAAGTCTGGGTCTGGCCTCGGCTGGTGTCGCACTTCACCCGACGTCATAGCTGCAGTTCTTCGGGTATAAAGGCATCAGCCGACGCCATTTTCCTCAGTGTTTCTTGCCCCAGATGCCAGGTGCCCTCTAGGAAGGCTAAATTTGGATAAATGCAAATGGTTCCAAATAGTAGAGAGCAAACAAAAATAAGCATGTATGTACATATATACAAACAAATACACCATAATAGATTCCCCAGCTAGCTACAAGATGGGCAAATACCCTAGGAGTACCACAGAGGGAAGGAGGGTGGGTAATCCTGACTGCAGATGCATGCCTATCGGACATCTACATTTATGGTAGGTACAAAACTGTACTATGTCCTTCAAGGATGCATCTGCAGTCCTTACAAATGGGTAGAATACCATAGCCAAACTGGGGAGGAGGAGAAATAGATTATGGTGTAGTTAAGATCCCTTGCAAAACAGCAGTGGCAAAACCTGCTCGGGATCTGGAGTATAAAGGTAAATTATAATGCTTGGCAGATGTATGCACGGAGCTCCAAGTAGCAGCCTCTAAAATGTCTTTGGTAGCCACTCCTCGTAAAAAAGCTGTGGTAGTGGCTGTAGCCCTTGTAGAGTGAGGCCTGATGTTTTCTGGAGTTTTCTTTCCGTGGTAGGAGTAACAAAATCTAATGCAATTTCCTATCCACTTAGAGATTGTCTGTTTTTAAATTGCTTTTCCTTCCATTCCTGTTGCATATGCTACCAGTAGCTGGTCAGTTTTTCTATTGCTCTTGGTCCTGTCCAGGTAGTAACGTAATTGTCTATGTACATCCAAGGTATGCAGAAGTCTTTCTCCCCTGTTTTGTGGGTTGGGGAAGAATGTAGGTAGGTGGATAGCTTGATTTAAAGATACCCTGGAGACCACCTTTGGCATAAAAGTAGGATTTGTTCTCATGGACACTATCTTGATGGAAGATCAGGAAGGGCTGTACTGCCATTAATGCTTGTAGCTCAGATACCCTTCTTGCTGAAGTGATTGCATGCAGGAAAGCAGTTTTCCATGATAAGTACTGTAATTCTGCTGTTGCTGCTGGCTCGAAAGGAGGGAGTGTTAACTTTTCTAGCACAAAGTTCAAGTCCCATGCTGGCAATGGCGGCTTCCTGGGTGGCTTTACATTTTTAATCCCTCTCAGAAGCTGCCTGAGCAGAGGATGTGAGAATACTGGAGGATCCAAGTTGTATTCTGCTGAAATAGCTGATGCGTGAATCTTAATGGAAGAATAGGGACAGGCCGTTGTGGAAGAGCTCTGCCAAGTATTCCAGGATGTTAGCTATGTTTACCAGTGACACATTCTCTCCTTTTGCAGTACTCCAAATGAAATATCTTTTCCATTTTGCTGAATAATTTTTTCTTGTTGAGGGTCTGCGAGCCTCCAAGATAATGTCTTTAACCCTTTGAGATAAATCTGGGTTATTTGGTCTTATGCAATGTTCCAGGCAGTCAGCTGCAGTGTTTTCAGGTTTGGATGCAGAGTTTTGAAGTTGTTCTGTGTTAACAGCAAGGGAACTAGGGGCAGAGGCCATATTTGTTCCCGAGACATACTCCTCAGTAATGGGTACCAATGTTGCCTTGGCCAGTCTGAAGCTATCAGGATGATCCTTGGACGGTCTTCTTTGATCTTCAGTAGCACCTTGTGCATCAAAGGAAGAGGTGGGAATGCATATGCTGTCAGGTTTGTCCAACTGAAAGATAGGGAGTCCACTTTCCAAGCAAGTGGGTGGTACGTCCTTGTGCAGAATTTTTTCAGTTGGTGATTGTGTGGGGATGCAAATAAGTCTATTTCTGGCAGTCCCCATTTCCCTGTAATGGTTTTGAAGATGTCCGGATGCAGCATCCATTCGTGGGCACCCGTGGTAGTTCTGCTTAGGATATCTGCTAGTATATTTTCTTTTCCTGGCACAAAAATTGCTTGTAGCTGAATGTTGAAGCTCAGTGCCACATTCCAGAGGTCCATTGCCATCCGGCATAGAGGGTATGAATGTGTGCCTCCCTGTTTGTTGATGTACCACATAACTGTGGTGTTGTCCGTCCTTATCAGCAGTTGACCCTGTTGAAGAAATGGTCTGAATGCCTGAATTGCCAGTTTTACTGCCAGCATTTCCTTTTGATTTATGTGTAGGTGCAGCTGGTCTTGAGTCCATAAGCCTTGTAGGCTCTTGTCCAGCATGTGTGCCCCCCAACCGAGGTCTGAGGCGTCTGTTGTGATGGTCTGGCTTGGTTGAGTGCTGTGGAAGGGCAGCCCCTTGTTTGATTGACAGGCCTGGGCCCACCACTGGAATTCTTGTTTCAGGCATGGAATTATTGGAATTTGGGTTTCTAGGCTGTGCTTGTGCTGAGACCATAAATTCCTTAGGTACCACTGTAACTTTCTCATATGTAGTCTGGCATGTGGAATTAATATTATGCAGGATGCCATGTAACCGAGAGCTTGCAGGACTTTTCTTGCTGTTAGCTGGTTCTGCTTTGTTAATGCCATGAAGTAGAAAGGGAGTTGTTCCTGTTTTTCTACTGTCAGGAATGCCATTTGTTTTGTTGTGTCCAAATCTGCACCCAAGAAGGTTATCCTTTGGGATGGTATCAGCCTTGACTTTTTTATATTGACTGTGTATCCCAGGGCTTGCAGTAGATGAATGACCCTTTCCAAATCTTTTGTTAATTTGATTTTGTTGTCCGCTTGTAACAGGCAGTCGTCCAGGTAAGGGTAAATTTGAATTCCCTGAAGCCTGCAATGAGCAATTACTGATGCCAGGCATTTCGTGAATACTCTGGGCGCAGTAGGTAAGCCAAAGGGCAATGCTGAGAATTGATAATGCTCTGATCCTGCAAGAAATCTGAGGTATCTTCTGCAATTTGGTCATATGGGGACGTGCAGGTATGCCTCCTTGAGATCTAGAGTTACCAGCCAAGACTCCTTGCCCAGCATGGGAAGAAGCTGCTGTAAGGTCAGCATTTTGAATTTTGGAACAATGAGGTATGTGTTTAAAGCGGACAGGTCGAGAATAGGTCTCCATTGGTTTTCTTTTCTTGGTACCAGGAAGAGTCTGGAGTAAAATCCTTGCCCTTGTTCCATAGATGGTACCCTTTCTACAGCTCTCATCCTTAGTGAGTTATTTGTTCTAGAGCTTCTGTCTTCTGATTTGGAGGTAGGTTTGGCATTCCTCTCTTCCTTGGTAGAGTATGGAAGTGAAACCTGTAACCTTGGTCTATTGTCTGTAAAATCCATTTGTCTCCTGTGATGTAATGCCAGTTTACTGAAAATAAGGCTAGCTTCCCGCCTAAGGGTGCCTCTAGTTGTTCCCTGGTAGGCGGTGCTAGAGCCATGTCACTGTGATTGTCCTGTGGAAGTGGTGGTGGCTGGATCTGTGGCTGTACCTCGTTGGTTGTTAGCCTGCCACTGACGTCCCCTGTAGGCACCTCTGGACTGACCCCTGCCTCTTGAGCGCCTATTCCTGCCTCTCGGAGCTCTGGCGGTGTCTGGAAAGGACCAATTCTTGGAAGGCCAGTTCCTGCTAAACCTTGGAGGCTGGACCTGCAAGAAATCCTTGACTGTCTGGACAGATTTTGCTTTATCTTCCACCTTCTTCAGCCCCTGCTGCGCAGGGGAGCCAAACAAATTGAGCTTATCCATGGGAGCATCTAGGAGCTTTGATTTAACATGGTCTGGTAAGGACTGCTCTTTTAACCATGCATGTCTTCTGATCACTGTGCCAGTCATGGCTGATCTAAAGGAAGCCTCCGGTGCATCATAGCCGCATTTTAAGGAATGATTACTGACCTGCTGAATGTTATGTACCATTTCCTGTACAGATTTTTTGTCTAATGGTTCATCCGAGGACAGTTTTTTAGTTAATTGGTCTAACATAAATTCCTGATGCTGAATCATGTGGAATTGACAGTTCAAAGCCCTAGCTGAAAGAGTAGCAGAAGTGTAAACTTTTTTACCCCATCCCTCTAAGGATCTAGATTCCCTTTCAGAGGGGAGGGGGTTTTTGGTAGAAGAAGCTGCTACAGCCTTGGGTCCCTGGGAGATAGTTTCGGGATCTGCAAAAGGGGCCTTATACAAATGATAATGAGTGTCCGGAATCCTGTAGTACCTATCGGGCTTAGCAGGGGCCAGAGGAAGAGAATCAGGAGCAGTACAAGCATCATTAAAAGCATCATCCACAACAGTAAGTACTGGAGGAATGGCTAAAGGCCTATGCTGTGGTAAATGCAAAAAGGTTCTAAGCCTTTTCCTAGAGTCTGAAAAATCCTGGCTCTGCCATTGAAATTGTTCCTTCATAGCATGCAAGGTTTCCCTAAAAGAAAATTCCTCAGGTGGAGAGGCAGAAGGAATGGAGTCTTCTGCATCAGAGTCCTCATAAGGAGAGAAGGGGCCTTCTGGAGGGTTTGAATTATCTGATTCATCAGAGGAGCCATCTG
Organism: Protopterus annectens; assembly: GCF_019279795.1. Classification (NCBI taxonomy): domain Eukaryota; kingdom Metazoa; phylum Chordata; order Ceratodontiformes; family Protopteridae; genus Protopterus; species Protopterus annectens. The sequence goes on from NC_056728.1 coordinate 51,877,850, forward strand.
AAGAAACTGGCTCAGGGGGCTCTACTCTAATCCTCTTCTCTGGAGGTGGGTGAGAGGCCCTGTCTGGATGTGGTTGGGATCCCCGGATTAAAGAAATGAGATCCTCTGCTAGACTAAGCATTTGTGAACTAGAGCTAGGCCTGTGAGAGGGGGTCTTAGCAGGCACAGTTTTGGTAGTTTTAGCTGCTTTAGCCCTGGCAAAGGCCTTAATCGACATGGATGCAGGAGGCCTAGCAGCTCCACGTGCAGGGGTAGAAATATCCAAAGGGATAGTATCAGATAAATCCTGCGAACCTGCAAGAGCAGGTGTGATTTCAGTAGCAGATTCAGCCTGGCTGGAAGAAGCCTCGGTAATTGGCAAGCTTTTGGCCGAAGGAAGAACCGTGGACTCGGTTTCAGCCGAAACCGAGACACTCGCGGTTGGCTTAACCACGGTTTCGGCCGAAACCACGGACCGCGAGTGTCGGTCCTTTTCCCTGCGTTTTTTAGAAATTTGCGTAGTCGGAGTATCCCACGACATAATGTAAGCGAAATCGGAGCCGAAAAACTCTTCAGCAAATTCCGACCGACGTCTAAGTGTCCGTCGGTTGAAAGAAGCACAGGCTAGACAAGCTGCTACGTCGTGGTCTGGGCCTAAGCAAGGTAAGCAGTAAGAGTGGAAATTTTTGAGGTATTTGTTTCCCACAAGTTAAACAGTTATTCACTTTTTCTGACATCGGCGGAGGCAAGAAAGAGTCCCCAACGGGGTACTTAGCTTTTAGAAGTCTTCGGTACTTGTAGTAGTAATCTCTGGTTCTGACCGACCGGCACTTGCGAACAGCTTCTGCTTGGGCGCCACGGCAAGAAAGACTGAGGAAAATGGCGTCGGCTGATGCCTTTATACCCGAAGAACTGCAGCTATGACGTCGGGTGAAGTGCGACACCAGCCGAGGCCAGACCCAGACTTTGGAATCCGGCCGACCGAAGGGCTGCCTGATGACAGGACAACCCATTTGTAAGGACTGCAGATGCATCCTTGAAGGACATCAGTCTTTCCATGAAAGGAATAACAGAATCTGATGCAATGTCCAATCCATTTAGAAATAGTCTGTTTTGAAATTGCTTTTCCTTGGACTGCAGGGGCGTAAGCTACAAAAAGCTGTTCAGACTTCCTACTGGCCTTGGTTCTGTCCAGGTAGTATCGAAGTTGTCTATGAATGTCGAAGGTATGCAAAAGTCTTTCCCCCTTATTCTCAGGATTGGGGAAGAAAGCAGGCAGATGAATGGCTTGATTTAGAGAAACCCTAGATACCACCTTTGGCATAAAAGTAGGGTTGGTCCTTAATGAAACCCTGTCTCTGTGGAAAATAATAAAGGGTGGTATTGCCATTAGGGCCTGTAGCTCCGAAACCCTTCTTGCTGAGGTAATTGCCAACAGGAAAGCTGTTTTCCATGAGAGAAATTGCAAGTCAACTGAAGCTGCTGGCTCAAAAGGAGGTAGAGTCAGTTTTTCTAAGACAAAATTGAGGTCCCAGGCTGCCACTGGGGCCTTTCTTGGTGGCTTAATGTTCTTGATTCACCTGAGGAATTGTCTTAGTAAGGGGTGAGAGAAAACAGGAGGATCAGTGTTGTATCTAGCTGAAATAGCAGATGCATGTATCTTTATTGAAGAATATGAGAGGCCGCTCTGTAATATATCTGCCAAATATTCCAAGATAAGTGGGATGTTCAGTAATGATGCATCATGTCCCTTGCTGGTATTCCAATTGCTGAATCTTTTCCACTTTGCTAAGTAAACCTTTCTGGTGGATGGTCTTCGAGCCTCTGTTAGTATCCGCTGAACTTCCTTGGAGAGATAAGCTGAAGTTATTTATGGGATCTCCCAGGCTGTTAGCTGCAGTGTCTGAAGGTTTGGATGCAGTGTTTCGAAATTGTGTTGAGTCAAAAGTAGAGGCCACTGAAGGAGGGCCCACCTCCTGGTGTGACATATGCTCTGTAGTAGTGGGTACCAGTGTTGTCTTGGCCAATCCGGAGCCATTATGATTCCCTTGGGCTTCTCTGCTTTGATCTTTAGTAATACTGAGGTCATCAGTGGCAGAGGTGGGAATGCATAGATTGCTAGGGAGTTCCAGTTGAATGAAAGGGCATCTATTTTCCAAGCCTTTGGATGGTATGTCCTTGTGCAAAATTTTGGTAGAAGATGATTGAGGTGAGAGGCAAATAGGTCCACTTCTGGCTTGCCCCATGTCGAAGTGAGTTATCTGAAAGCCTTCGGATGTAACCTCCACTCGTGTGGATCTGTGAAATTCCTGCTTAGGCTGTCCGCCAACACATTGTCTTTTCCTGGAACAAACTGGGATTGTAACTGGATGTTTAGACTCAGTGATTTCTCCCAAAGCTGCATTGTCAGTCTGCAAAGGAGGTAAGAGTGGGTGCCCCCCCTGCTTGTTTATGTACCACATCACAGTGGTGTTGTCTGTCCGTATCATTAAATGGCCTTGCTGGAGTTGGTGTTGAAAAGCCTCGATAGCATGCATTACTGCCAGCATTTCCTTTTGGTTTATATGCAGATGTGTTTCCTTTGGAGACCATTGTCCTTGTATACACCTGCCTTCCATGTGCGCCCCCATCCAAGGTCTGAGTCGTCTGTAGTCATGGTCTGTGTTATCTGTGGTTTTTTGAATGACATACCTGTGTTTTCCTGGCTCACCGAGGCCCACCATAGGAATTCCTTTTGTAGGCATGGAATGAGTGGTATGATTGTCTCCAAGTTGTTGCTGTGTTGAGACCAAATGCTTTTTAGGTACCATTGAAGCTTTCTCATGAGTAGTTTTGCTAATGGAACCAGTAGAATGCAGGATGCCATGTAACCCAGGGCCTGTAGGAATCTCCTTGCAGTCATCTGGGTGAGTTTTGCTAAACCTTTGAAGTACTGAGTTAACTTCTCTCGCTTGTCTTCTGTCAGGTAAGCCATCTGAGAGGCTGTGTCTAGTTTGGCTCCTAAGAAGATTATTTGCTGGGATGGCTGCAGTCTTGACTTTTGGAAGTTGACTGTGTATCCCAGAGCTTGAAGTAATCGTATGACATAATCCAGGTTTTTTGTCAACATCAATTTGTCGTCCGCTTGTATGAGGCAGTCGTCCAGGTACGGGTAAATTTGTATACCCTGGAGCCTGCAATGAGCAATTACTGAAGCCAGGCATTTTGTAAATACTCTGGGCGCAGTAGATAAGCCAAATGGCAATGATGAGAATTGATAATGCTCTGGCCCTGCAAGAAATCTGAGGTATCTTCTGCAGCTGTGTCTGATAGGGACATGCAGGTATGCCTCCTTGAGGTCCAGAGAAATCAGCCACGACTCCTTGCCCAGCATGGGAAGGAGTTGCTGTAGAGTCAGCATTTTGAACTTTGGTACTAAGAGAAAAGTGTTTAATGCGGACAAGTCCAGTATTGGTCTCCATTGAGATTCTTTTCTTGGAACAAGGAACAGTCTTGAGTAAAACCCCTGTTCTTGTTGTGGAACTCTTTCTATTGCTTTCATTCGAGTTAGCAGAGTGATTTGCTTGATAGCCTCTGCCCTTTGATGTTGTGGTAGATTTGGCATGCCTTGTTTTCTTGGTAAGGTATGAAAATGAAACCTGTACCATCGGTCTATAATGTCCAAAATCCATTTGTCCTTTGTCAGTCTGTGCCAGTTTTCTGCAAACAGAGATAATTTCCCGCCCAAGGGAGCTTCTAGTTGTTCCCTGGTAGGCGGTAGTAGAAGGAAAGTCATTGAGTTTGTGGTTGTTGGGCAGGTGAAACCCCTGCGTCACTTCTTTGGTTTCCTGGCTGCCATTGTCGTCCCCTGTAAGGGCCTCTGTATTGCATCTTCCTCGGCCACATCTGTTCTTACCCCTTTGAAACTTTTCTGGATTAGGAAAGGACCAGTTTTTTGAAGGCCAATTCCTACTGAATCTGGGGGGTTGAACCTGGAGGAAATCTTTCACAGTCTGAACTGATTTTGCTTTTTCTTCGATGGTCTTTAACACATCCTTAGCATTTGCACCAAAAAGCTTGTTCTTTTCCAAAGGTGCATCCAGAAGTTTTGCTTTTACATGATCTGGTAGAGGTTGATCTTTTAACCAAGCATGTCTACGCATCACTGCCCCTGTCATAGCTGCCCTACATGAAGCTTCCAGTGCATCATATCCACACTGCAGGAAGTGATTGTTTACTTGCTGAGTGTTATGCACAGCTTCCTGCAAAGTCTTCCTGTCTAAAGGATCAGGAGAAGCTAATGTTTTTTGTAAATCTTCTAAGAGATAATCCTGATATTGGAACATATGAAAAAGGCAATTTAAAGCTCTCATAGATAAGGTAGTGGAAGTGTAAACCTTTTTACCCCATCTCTCTAATGGCCTTGCTTCCCTGTTGGAGGGCAAAGGATTTTTTGAGGCGGAGGCTGAAACTCCTTTAGGCCCCTGTGAAATAGTTTCCAAATCAGCAGTATGGGCCCTGAATAAATGGGAATGCGTTTCTGGGACCCTGTAATACCTGTCTGGCTTGGCTGGAGCAGGAGGAAAAGAATCAGGGGGAGCACTAGAATCAGAATACAAATCATCCAGAACATCAAGTACAGGAGGAATAGCTAAGGGCCTGTGCTGAGGCTTCTTAAGGAAAGTCCTAAGGCGTTTCCTAGAATCAGAATATTCCTGACCCTGCCACTTGAAATGTTCCCTGATGGTGTGCAGAACTTCCCCAAAAGAAATATCCTCAGGAGGGGAGGCCGAAGGTATGGAATCTTCTGCATCCGAGTCCTCATAGGTCTGGAAGAGCTCTTCCTGGCTATCAGAGTGGACAGAGCCCTCAGAGTCTTCATCTGAAGGAGAAGGGTCAGAGGGTTCAACCTGGGGCCTTTTATCAGGAGGAGGCTGGGATGCTCTCTCAGGATGGGCCTGTGAACCTCTAATCATGGAAATTAAATCAGCAGCCATGGACATAATTTTTGTCTCCGGAGTCGGCTGAGGTAAGGATTTGGAAGTAATATGCTTTGTTTTGCTGGCTGCCTTAGTCCTAGTGTAGGCCTTAATAGACATGGCCATAGGAGGCCTGGCAGCTCCACGTGCAGGAGTGACCTTGTCTACAGCAATGGTCTCGGGCATTTCCTCAGTTTCGGTATCCGGAGGAAAGTCTATAACTGGCGGAGTAATGTCTGGAATCGGAGTCGTCGGTAATGCGGTGTCTTCGGTTCGGAGCGGTGGAGAGACCGTCTCAGAGGGAACCGGAGCACTCGCGCTAGGTTTTGGCGTGGAGTCGGTGATAGACGCGGGCCGAGGATGTCGGTCCCGGTCTTTTTGCTTTTTGGGAGTTTGCGATGTCGGAAGATCCGACGGCATGGTGTAAGCAAATTTATCGCCGAAAAAATCTTCAGCGAACTCCACCCGGTGCCTGAGAGTGCACTTGTTGAAGCGAGCACAGGCTACACAGGCCGAGACGTTGTGGTCTGGGCCCAGGCAAGGGAGGCAGTAAGAGTGGAAATCCTTATGAGTTATTTGTTTACCACAAAAAATTGTTAACTTTTTCAGTAATTTCTGACATCGGCTGAGGCAAGAAAAGGTCCCCAACGGGGTACTTAGCTTTTTTCATGACTTCGGTATCGTAGAATACAGGAGCTGACCGACCGGCACTTGCGAACTGCTTCTGCCGGGCACCTAGCGGCAAGAAAGACTGAAGAAAATGGCGTCGGCTGATGCTTATGTACTCCAGCCGCTCTGACGTCGGAGAGAAATGCGACATCAGCCGACGTCGGACCCAGACTTTGGAATCCGGCCGACCGAGGGCTGCCTGAGGCAGGACAACTCACATGTTATGACTGCAGTTGCATTCTTGAAGGACATCCTGGACTGCAGCAGGGTGAACACTCGAACATCTACATTTATGGTAGGTACAAAACTGTACTATGTTCATTGTGTTACCCTGCTGCAGTCATCACATGCTGCAGTCATCACACTTGGGTTGAATCCCAAAGCTAAGGAAGGGGGGAGGTATCAGAGAGGATTAGTGGAGGCTATAAGGCCCTGCAGAACTGCAGTGGCGAAGCCCGCCCTGGTCTTAGAGTAAAGAGGTAAGTGATAGTGTTTGGTAAAGGTGTGTACTGAACTCCAAGTTGCAGCTTCTAAAATCTCCTTGGTTAGAACCCCCCTGAGAAAGGCTGTAGAAGTAGCTGTTGCCCTGATGGAGTGGGACCTAATGGTAGCAGGGACTGGTTTCCCATGATGGGTATAGCAGAAACGTTTGCAATGACCTATCCATTTAGAAATGGTTTGTTTTGATATAGCCTTCCCTTGAGAAGCTGTAGCATAGGATACAAAGAGCTGGTCAGATTTTCTGAAAGCCTTAGTTTTGTCCAAGTAGTAACGAAGTTGACTGTGAATGTCCAAGGAATGCAGGAGTCTCTCACCTTTGTTCTGTGGATTTGGGAAGAAGGTGGGTAAAGTGGATGGTTTGATTTAAAGCCACACTGGAAACCGCCTTAGGCATAAAGGAAGGATTAGTTCGTAGAGAAACTCTGTCTTGAAAAAGGAGGAAAGGTTCCACTGCCATTTGTGCCTGTAGCTCTGAGACTCTTCTGGCTGAAGTTATTGCTAGCAGCAGGGCAGTCTTCCAGGATAGGAACTGAAGATCTGCAGAGAAAGCTGGTTCAAAGGGAGGTAGCATTAGTTTTTCCAGAACAAAATTGAGGTCCCATGTTGGTGTAGGAGCTCTCCTGGGTGGTCTAATGTTTTTTGCCCCTCTGAGGAACTGCCTTAGAAGAGGATGTGAAAATAAAGGTGGATCCGTGTTGTAGTTTGCTGAAATAGCTGAAGCATGGATTTTAATGGAGGAAAAAGAAAGTCCTTTGTGCAACATCTCAGCTAAATACTGTAGAATGTGAGGCATGTGAGGCTGAATTGTGTCTTGGCCTTTAGCTTGGTTCCAGGCACAAAACCTTTTCCATTTGTCCGAATAAGCCTTCCTGGTGCTTGGTCTCCTAGCTTCCAGAATAACATCCAGAACTGCTTGGGAAAGAGGAGCTGATTGCAAGTTTAGTAGATTTGCCATGCAGCCAGATTTAAAGTTTTGAGCTGGCTGTGTAGAATCAGATTGTTTTGTTGTGTGAGCAAATGGGGGATTTGAGACAATATCCATGGTGGGCTGTGGGCCATATTTCTCAATAGTGGGTACCAGTGCTGATGTGGCCAAGTCTAGGGCTATGAGAATCAGTCATGGTCTCTCCTTTTTGACTTTCAGAAGAACCTTTGTGAGGAGAGGCAATGGAGGGAAGGCATATACTGTCAGGTTTTTCCAACTGAAAGAGAGTGTGTCCACTTTCCAAGCTTGATGGTGAAATGTCCTTGTTCAAAATTTTGTTAGTTGATAGTTTTGAGGGCTGGCAAACAGGTCTATGTGTGGAAGGCCCCATTTTTGAGTTATCATTGCAAATATTTGTGAATCTAGTTTCCACTCGTGGGGATCCTTGATGTTTCTGCTGAGGTCGTCTGCCAATGTGTTCTTCTGTCCTGGCAGGAATTGAGCTTGTAACTGAACTTGGTAAGCCACAGCTGTGTTCCATAAGATCATTGCTTGCCTGCATAGAGGGTAGGAATGTGTACCCCCTTGTTTGTTTATGTACCACATTACTGTGGTGTTGTCCGTCTGTATTGCCAGTTGTCCTGGATGTAATAGATCCTTAAAGGCTGTCAGAGCTTTCTGTACAGCTAGCATCTCTTTTTGATTTATGTGCAGATTTCTTTGATTTGCAGTCCATAGACCTTGAACGCATTGACCTGCCATGTGTGCCCCCCAGGCGTAATCTGAAGCATCTGTTGTGATAGTTTGCCTGGCTGGGGGCAAGGTGAAAGGCTGACCCTTGTTGAGGTGACATGCCTGTGACCACCATAGAAATTCCTGTTGTAGGCAGGGAATGAGAGATATCACTGTGTCCAAGCTGTGGCTGTGTTGAGACCATACGCTTTTCAGGTACCACTGTAATTTCCTCATATGCAGCTTTGCAAATGGTATTATTAGTATGCAAGATGCCATGAAGCCCAAGGCCTGCAGAACTTTTCTTGCAGTTAATTGGGTCTTTGTTGCCATTGTCTTGAAATATTGAGTCAGTTGTAGTTGCTTGTCTGGCGTAAAATAAGCCTTCTGGGCCATTGTATTCAAGCTGGCACCCAGGAATGTCATTTTTTTGTGAGGGTACTAGTTTTGACTTCTTTTCGTTTACCGTGTACCCCAGGCAGTTTAGTAGATGCTTTACAAAGGCCAGATGATGTAAGAGAATGTCTTTGCTTTCTGCTTGGATGAGGCAGTCGTCCAGGTATGGATATATTTGAATTCCTCTTTGTCTGCAGTATGCAATTACTGGTGCCAGGCATTTTGTGAAGACTCTGGGCGCAGTAGATAAGCCAAAGGGCAGTGCAGAGAATTGGTAATTGGTTGAACCTGCAATGAAACAGAGGTATCTTCTGCAACTTTGTCTGATAGGGACATGCAGGTATGCCTCCTTGAGGTCCAATGTTACTATCCATGCTTCCTTGCCCAACATGGGAAGTAGCTGCTGTAGTGTTAGCATCTTGAATTTGGGTACTTGTAAGTAAGTGTTTAGAATTGAAAGGTCCAGAATTGGTCTCCAGGCATTGTCCTTTCTGGGCACTAGAAAGAGTCTTGAGTAAAATCCTTGGCCTTGCTCTCGTGTAGGTACCAGTTGAATGGCTCTCATATGTCCATGAGAGCTGTAATTTGCTTTTGTGCCTCTGTCCATTGATTTTGTGGCAGGTTTGGCATTCCTCTTTTCATTGGCAAGGTGTGAAAGTGGAATCTATCCTCGTAAAATTATGTCTAGGACCCATTTGTCCTTTGTGACAATGTGCCAGTTGTCTGCAAAAAATGCTAGTTTTCCCCCCAAGGGGGCTGCCAAGAAAGTATTGCTTGGCCAGATGAGGTGGAAGTCATTGAGTTTGCCTGCTGGTGGATTGGGACCTGTCTTCTCCTCCCTTCTGTGTTGTAGTGCCCCATTGGCAAGGTTTATACTGGGCTTGTGGTTGTCCTCTGCCCCTTGGGCATCTGTATTTACCCCTCTGTGGTCTGTCAGAAGCTGGAAAGGACCAATTTTTTGTTGGCCATTTTATGCTGAAGCGAGGGGGTTGTACCTGTAGGAAATCTTTGACCGTCTGCATCGATTTTGCCTTATCCTCCATTTTCTTTAAAACTTTTTCTGCTTTACCTCCAAAAAGAACATCCTGCTGTAAGGGAGAATCTAGTAGTTTTGCTTTAACGTGATCAGGCAAAGTTTGTTCCTTTAACCAAGCATGCCTACGTATAAACAGACCCAGTGACAGCTGCTCTGCAGGAGGCCTCCAGAGAATCAAACCCACATTGCAAGGTATGTTTGCCCACCTGCTCAGTGGCGTGCAACAGATCCTGTACTTCTTTCAATTCAGATTGTTGAGGGAGAGTGGTTATTCTTTGCTTTAACCGAGAGATTAGAAATTGCTGATACTTAAGCATGTGAAATTGGCAATTCAGTGCCCTCATAGCTAGTGTGGCTGAGGTGTAAACCTTTTTCCCCCACCTGTCTAGTGCTCTGGAATCCCTCTCAGAAGGTACTGGGTTTTTAGCCATAGAAGCCTTAGCGACCTTGGGACCCTGGGAGATGGTCTCTGGATCAGCTACAGGGCTTTTGTAAAGAAATTTGTGGGAATCAGGCACTCTATAGTATCTGTCAGGTTTAGCCGGAGCAGGAATAGAGAGTCTGGGTTGAAACTGGATTCTAAGTAAACATCATCCACAATGTCCAAAACTGGTGGGATGGCAAGTGGTCTGTGTTGGGGGAGTAAAAGAAACTCTCTGAGCCTTTTCTTCGAGTCAGAGTAGTCCTGACCTTCCCAGTGAAAATGTTCCCTCATAGTTTGTAAAGTTTCCCCAAAGGAGTAGTCTTCAGGAGGAGAAGCTGAGGGAATAGAGTCCTCAGCATCAGAATCTTCATAAGGAGAGAAGGAGTAATCTTTGTCCTCAGTGGAGTCTGAAGAAATGGACACTTGTTCAGAGGATGCATAATCTTCCTCTTGTCTAGGCCTTTTGTCAGGAGGGGGCTGGGAACCCCTGATTAAAGAAATCAAATCTTCAGCCATTTTGAGCATCTGTTTCTTAGGCATGGGGCCTTGAATAGGAGACTGAAGTGCAGTCCTTTTAGATTTAGTAGGAGTCTTCGTCTTAGAAAACGTTTTAATGGTGAGGGTCGTCCCCTTCAGAAACCGATGTAGCAATGTTGTTGGAAGAGCCTGAACTAAATGGCTGCATCGGCCTGGTGCATTCCGCCAAAAATTCCGTAGCGGTCTCGGGTTCCAGATCTGCGGTAGTCAGGGGCTGCGTCGGAGCCTCACTGAGGACCGGAGACCGGCTCAGCCGAGGCCTCGGAATCTGGCTTATGCCTGAGCTGTCTGTCCTTATCCTTGCATTTTTTGTGCATGCCGGTAGTCGGTTGCTCCGACGGCATGGTGTAATTAAATTTCCTACCTAAGTAGTGTTGTGTGAAATCAAAGCGTCTTTTAATAGTACGCTTATTAAACCTAGCACAAAACCGACAAGTAGTGACGTTGTGGTCTGGGCCTAGGCAAGATATGCAATAAGAATGAAAATCCTTATGAGGTATTTGCTTCCCACAAGAAATATAATTGTTAACTTTTTCTGACGTCGGTCTGAGACAAGAAAAGTTTCCCCAACGGGGTACTTAGCTTCATAGAAGACTTCGGTCTGAAATTCGAATTCGAAAATCTCAGGAGTCGGCCGACCAGCACTTGCGAACTGCTTCTGCTTCGGGCACCGCGTGGCAAGAAAGACTGAAGAAAATGGTGTCAGTTGCATTATATATACCCCTGGCGCACTGACGTCAGGGAAGAGGCGACAGCAACCGACGCCGGACCAAGACTTTGGAATTCCGGCCGACTGCGGGACCGCCTAACGACAGGATACCCCAAGTGTGATGACTGCAGCAGGGTAACACGATGAACATTGAAAATTTCAGGAGAAAGACTGATGTAATGGCATCGGCTGCATGTTTCATACCCCTGACGACCTGATGTCATGGAATAAGGGACAGCAACCGACACAGGACCCAAGATTTTGTTAATCAGGCCGACTGAGGGTAACCTGCCAGCAGATTACCCAAATGTAATGACTGCAACAGTGAAACACGAAGAACATGCAGGGATTTCCCTGACAGGAACTGCTTGGAAGCTGAATTACCTGGCTGCTTGGAAGCTGAATTACCTAGCACATTTCAGTACATTACAGAGGGACTTAAAGAACTCTAACTTTGCCCCTGGGTCCATGTCCAGAAGAACAACAAAAATCTTTTTCCTCATGACAGGCCACCATGTAATCCATTACAAATGTGTCCATAAGACTAAGACACAGGATCCGAAAAGGGAACACGGAATGGATCCAAAGCCACAAGAGCTGAAACTGCTCTGGGGTGAGAGAAAACCCTCTCCACCACTTCGAAGGCAGAGGGACCTGGAGAAGCCAAGGACAATCCAACTGGAGCCAAGCCTCTCGAAGCAGAGGATCCCAGGCACTCCCCGACCTTTGCTCCAAGGGAGGCATCAAAGGCTAGTAATCAAACGCCGAAGCCCCGAGTGGAATCAACAGCTCTGAAAGCTTCAGAGTAAAACTCAACCCCCTGGATCAGATGCCAACTCTTTGGTTCTGAAAACCATTGTGCTCCAGAGGGGTAGGAGACTATCGGATCAGGGATGTCACCAGAGTGGGAGAGAGAAAAATCTTTAGATCCGATGGTTCAACTATCGGGATCTCGGATCCAAGACTCTGAAACAGTAGGTCATATCAGAGAAGGAACGATAACAGGCTGGAAAGAAGGTAAGGCTCATGGATCTGATGGAAGACTAAGGTGATAAGATCCCATGTGGATCTGTGCTCTGAAGAATTTTCTTATTCTATCCATCTCTGCCTCAGAAAGACTTCAGGAGGGCCTAATGGAAGAAGATGACTTTTTAGAAGTCTCCTGAAGAAAGGAAGACCTCAACCTTGGGAATACAGGCCCCGGGGAAAACCTAGGACTACAGAGCCAAGGAGACTTGGTAACAGAAGACATTGGATTCAAAGATTTCTGATCTGAACACTTTGAAACCTTCTTAGGAGGCTCAGATGTAAGTACTGACTTAGGAGACTGCACAGGGGAATGTTTTCAGTGCTCCCTTGGCTCCTTGGATTTATGAAAGGGGGTCTAAGCCCCTGAGGAAGAAAGTACAGTTGTGTACACTTACCATAAATGTAGATGTTAGAGTGTATTCACTGTTGCAGTCATCACACTAGGGTTATCTGCCTGCAGGTAGCCTTCAGTCAGCCCGAATACCAGAGTCTTGGGATTTCTGCGTCGGATGCTGTCGCCCCTTCCACGACGTCAGGTTGTCAGGGGCATAAAAAAATGCAGCTGATGCCATTACATCAGTTTTTCTTGCCCCAGATATCAGAAGCCCCCAAAATAGGAAGCTATTACATGGTGTGGAACACCTCCAGTAAAACGTAAATACCCCTGCCATAAAAATGGCCATAAAGAGGATAGGTAGAAAGGATAGAGAAAGCCAGGGGGCTGGAGGGAGGGAAACCAGGACTGCAACAGTGAATACATTCAAACATCTACATTTATGGTAAGTGTACACAACTGTACTATGTTCTTCGTGTTTCACTGTTGCAGTCATCACACTTGGGTTGATTCCCAAAGCTGAGGAAGGGTGCAGGCAGTCAAGAAGTGTTGGGGCTGGCTAGCAGGCCATGTAAAACTGCTGTAGCAAATCCAGCTCTGGATTTAGAAAAAACAGATAAGTGGTAATGCTTGTTGAAGGTGTGTACAGAACTCCAGGTTGCAGCTTCCAGGATGTCCTGGTAGGGACTCCCCTGAGAAATGCTGTAGAGGTTGAAGTAGTTCTAGTGGAATGAGTTCTGATCCCCTGAGGGGTAGGTTTTCCATGGTGCTTGTAGCAGAAATGGATGTAATGCGCTATCCATTTAGAAATGGTTTGCTTCAAAATGGCCTTGCCCTCTGCCCCTGTAGCAAAGCTGACTAGCAGCTGGTCAGATTTTCTGAAAGGCATAGTCCTGTCAAGGTAGAACCTCAGCTGTCTGTGCACGTCCAAGGAGTGCAGGATCCTTTCCCCTTTATTTTGAGGATTAGGGAAAAAGGTTGGCAAATGGATGGCTTGGTTTAAAGCCACACTGGATACCACCTTGGGCCTAAAGGATGGGTTAGTCCTGAGGGAAACCCTGTCAGCATGGAAACAATAAATGGCTCCACCGCCATTAGTGCCTGTAACTCGGACACTCTTCTTGCTTTAGTAATAGCTAGAAGTAAGGCTGTTTTCCTAGAGAGGAATTTTAACTCTGCTGAAGCAACAGGTTCAAAAGGGGGAAGTGTGAGCTTCTCCCGTACAAAGTTAAGGTCCCAGGCCGGGGTGGGAGCTCTCCTAGGGGGCCTTAAATTTTTAGCTCCTCTCAAGAACTGTTTGAGAGGGTGAGAAAAGAGAGGCGGCTCAGTATTATAATGAGCGGAGATGGCAGAGGCATGAATCTTAATGGATGAGAAGGATAGGCCTCTGTGGAGCAGCTCTGCTAGGTAATAAAGGATTTGAGGTAAGGTGGGCATAGCTGTGTCCTTTCCTTTAGACAGACTCCAAGAACAATATCTTTTCCACTTTTCAGCATAGGATTTCCTAGTTCTAGGCCTTCTGGCCTCAAGGATGACGTCCAGCACCTGTACGCTGAGGGATGCTGGTGGTGTATTCGGGTGATAAGCCAGGCTGCAAAGGGATGCTGGTGGTGTATTCGGGTGATAAGCCAGGCTGCAAGGTTTAGGGTTTGCAGCTGAGAATGCAAAATCTGTCCCTCCTGGTGAAACAGCAGGGAAGGTGCCTGATGTAGATGCCAGGGTGACACTGCTGTCAGACTGCGTAGGAGTTATTACCAGTGCTGGCGTGGCCAGTCTGGTGTAATAAGGATTGCCCCTGGCCTGTCCTGTTTGATCTTGAGTAGTACTTTTGAGAGGAGGGGCAGAGGAGGAAAGGCATAAATTGAGAGGTTTTCTCAGATGCAGGATAGGGCATCCACCTTCCAGGCTCTGCTGTGCGGGTTCCTGGTGCAAAATGTGCTCAATTGATGATTTGGGGAGAGTCAGAAAGGTCCCCATCCGGTGTTCCCCATCTCTGGGTTAAAAGTTTGAATGAGTTGGGTTCCAGTTTCCACTTGTGACGGTCCAGTAGATTTCCGCTTAAGTTGTCTGCCAGTGAATTTTGCTTGCACGGCAGGAACTGAGCTTGTAGGTGCACTTGGTTGCTCAAGGCTGTGTTCCACAGGGCCATGGCTAACCTGCAGAGTGTGTAAGAATGAGTTCCCCCCTGCTTGTTTATGTACCACATAACTGTGGTGTCGTCTGTCTTTTATCAGGAGCTGTCCTGGAATGATAAGGTATTTGAAGGCTGTCAGAGCATTCTTTACAGCTAGCATCTCTTTTTGATTGATATGCGGGGGAATTTGTTCTGGGGTCCATTTGCCTTGAATGCATTTGCCTGCCATGTGAGCCCCACATGCATAGTCTGATGCGTCTGTTGTCAGGGTTTGGGCGGCAAGGGGTTGAGTGAAAGGAAGTTCCTTGTTGTGGCTGCATGCCTTTGCCCACCAAAGGAACTCTGCCCTTAGACAAGGTATGATAGGAATCACTGTTTCCAGGTCCTTGGAATGTTGACACCAGAGACTTTTTAAGTACCACTGAAGTTTCCTCATATGCAGTCTTGCATATGGAATTAGCAGAATGCATGAGGACATGAACCCTAGGGCTTGCAGTATTTTCCTTGCAGATAGCTGGGTTTTGGTGGCCATTAGACTGAAATAGTTTGTCAAATGGACTTGCTTTTCTGGAGTGAGGAATGCCATCTGAGAAGTTGTGTTCAAGCTTGCTCCAAGGTTCATAGGTTTATAGGTTTACACCAGGCTATCTGCCCTAGGGAATTTATAAGCCTAGCCAAAACTGTGTTTGGCTCTCTCCACCCTTATAATTTAACTTCTAGAGCCTCTGTCCAGTAATGCCACTCGCTGGCCCTCTTCAAGAGAAATCTTGATGAGTAGATGGGAAACCTAAGTTTGCACCTGGGATCACTCTTGAAGAGGGGCTTTGTCTTAAGTGGATTGGGATTCTATTCCAGAGTGTTGGAAGCCTTTGGGATATGAATCTATCCCTCCAGCATGTCCTATTTATTGCTGTGCTGAGGTTCAAGTCCGAAGAGCGTGTGGCTCTAATGGATTTGTTTTGTTTTTTTTTTTTTAAGGGGGAGCATGTCCATTAATTCTGGGTTGGAAATGGCCTTGTAAGTCAGGCAGAAGTCGCCTCTGAGCAGGCGGTAAGCAACTGAATACAGCTGTACTTTCTTTAGCCTAGTTGCATAGGGCAACTTTTTGAGGCCCATGATACTTTTGGGGTCTCTCCAGCTGCTGCAGGTGCTGGGTAAGGTACATCCCCAAATGGGGCATTGTACTCAATTATGGGTCTGATGAGTGATGAGTATAGGGGCACAATGACCCAATATAGAAGGATTTTCTGACTATTTTGGCAATGTGATTGTCAAAGGAGAGGTTACTATCAACCTGGGTCCCCAGATCCCTAATTACTTCTTCTGTACTTAGTGGGTTACCTCCTATGTGGTAATTAGTGGGCACCTTGTTTTTCCCAAAGGGGATGACTATGCATTTTTTGGCGTTAAGTTTGAGGCCATGGCTTTGACACCAGGCATCTGTCTCCATAAGACCCTTTTGGAGGATGCTTGTGTCGGCCGGGGAGTCTTTTATGGCTCCCAGTTTGCAATCATTGGCACACTTGGTAAGCCACAGTCCTTTTGTGCTGGCCTGTACTTCGGAGAAGTATATACCGAACAAGAGGGGCCCCAGGACTGAGCCCTGTGGGACTCGCTTGTAACAGGTTTAGAGTCGGATATGGCACTTCCAACCCTGACCACATGCATTCTATCCGTAAGCCAGTTTGCAACCCATTTTGTGACATATGGGTTGATGTTTAAGCTGGTTAGTTTGTTTATGATTCCAGACTGAGATATTGTGTCGAAAGCCTTAGCGAGGTCCAAATAGGCAGTGTGGACTGTCTTTTCCTCATCTACGGCTTTGTTGACCATTTCAAAAAAGTCAACCAGGTTTAGGAGGCAGGATCTGCCTTTAACAAAACCGAACTAGGTATGGTCCAGTGTCTGGAGGTTCCCAATATCTTTGTTTATGAGATCCATAATGATATGCTCCACTGCCTTGCAAATTAGGCTAGTCAGACTTATGGGGCGATAGTTCCCAGGATCCGTTGTGGGGCCACCCTTGTGGAGAGGGATCACTGTTGCTGTACGCCATTCCTTGGGTACATAAAGAACAGTTGTGTACACTTACCATAAATGTAGATGTTAGAGTGTATTTACTGTTGCAGTCATTACACTTGGGTTATCCTGCTGGCAGGCTACCCTCAGTCGGCCTGAATTCCAAAGTCTAGGTTCGGCGTCGGTTGCTGTCGCCTCTTCCCTGCCATCAGAGCGCCAGGGGTATAAAAGATGCAGCCGACGCCATTTACTTCAGTTTTTCCTGCCCCAGATGTCAGGTGCCCCCAAAAGGGCAGGCTAAAAAATATGCCAATAAAACATGCATGCACCAAAATACATTATACCTTCATCTACAAGCAAATACACCACATAGACTGTATAGATTAGAGAAGTGTAGATAAGTTGCAGCAAAGATATGGGGGATGGTGGGTAACCTGGACTGCAACAGTGAATACACTCTAACATCTACATTTATGGTAAGTGTACACAACTGTACTATGTTCTTCGTGTTTCACTGTTGCAGTCATTACACTTGGGTTGAATCCCAAAGCTA
This sequence comes from Protopterus annectens, assembly GCF_019279795.1. NCBI lineage: Eukaryota > Metazoa > Chordata > Ceratodontiformes > Protopteridae > Protopterus > Protopterus annectens. The sequence goes on from NC_056728.1 coordinate 51,894,785, forward strand.
TGGTTGGGAGGCTGGAGCTAATATAGCATTAGGAGTGGCTATGAGGCCCTGCAGAACAGCAGTGGCAAAGCCTGCCCTGGATTTAGAGTAGAGTGGTAAATGATAGTGCTTTGTAAAGGTGTGCACTGAACTCCAGGTAGCAGCCTCTAAAATGTCTTTGGTTGGTAATCCCCCGAGGAAGGCTGCTGAAGTGGCTGCTGCTCTGGTTGAATGTGGCCTAATGCCCTAAAACACTGGCTTGCTATGTTGTGAACTTAGAAATAGTCTGCTTTGAGATAGCCTTTCCTTGTGATCCTACAGCATATGCCACTAGCAGTTGCTCTGTCTTTCTGAAAGCTTTAGTTCTGTTCAAGTAGAAGGGTAACTGTCTGTGTATGTCCAAAGAATGCAGAATTCTCCCCCCCCTTATTCTGTGGGTTTGGATAAAAAGTAGGCAGATGGATAGCTTGGTTAAGGGCCACATTGGACACAACCTTAGGCATAAATGTCGGGTTTGTCCTCAGAGAAACCCTGTCTGGATAAAAAATGATAAAGGGTTCCACAGCCATGAGTGCCTGTAGCTCTGAGACTCATCTTGCAGAGGTTATTGCTAGGAGCAGAGCTGTTTTCCAAGATAAAAACTTTATATCAGCTGTAGCAGCTGGCTCAAAAGGAGGAAGGGTGAGTTTTTCCAAGACATAATTGAGGTCCCATGCAGGCATTGGTGATCTCCTTGGAGGCCTTAAGTTTTTGGCACCTCTGAGGTACTGCCTTAACAAAGGATGAGAAAAGATTGGTGGCTCTGTACTGTAACAAGCTGAAATGGCAGGGGCATGAATTTTAATTGATGAAAATGATAGGCCTTTGTGAAGCATCTCAGTTAAGTATTGCAAAATCTGAGGAATATTTGGTATAGCTGTGTCAATTCCTTGTGCCTGGTTCCAAACACAGAATCTCTTCCATTTTCCAGCGTAAGATTTTCTGGTACTAGGCCTTCTGGCCTCCAAAATGACATCCATCACAGCTTTAGTGAGAGGCGCGTTTTGTATGACTACATTATCAGCCATGCTGCCAGATTTAAGGTCTTTAGCTGGCTGTGCAGGATCTGATTGTTTTGCTGGGACAGTAGATGAGGTATCCGAGGCAAGGTCCAAGCCGGGCATTGAGACCAGTTCCTTAGGACTGGATACCAGTACTGGCGGGGACAGTCTGTGGCAATCAGTATCATCTTTGGCTTCTCTTGTATGACCTTTAGGAGTAACTTGGGGAGGAGAGGCAGTGGAGGAAAGGCATATACTGCTAAGCTTTTCCAGCTGAAAGATAGGGCGTCCAACTTTCCATGCTTGTCTGTGATAAGTACTTGTGCAGAATCTTTTTAGTTGGTAGTTGTGAGGAGAAGCAAATAGATCTATCTCCGGAAATCCCCATTTCCTTATCATGCGGAAGACTTGTGGATCCAATTTCCACTCATGGGGATCCATGAGGTTTCTGCTTAGTTCGTCTGCCAGAGTATTTATCTTTCCTGGCAGGAATTGTGCCTGCAGATGTACTTGGTAAGTCAATGTTGTGTCCCACAAAGTCATAGCTAGTCTGCAAAGGGGGTAAGAATGAGTGCCTTCCTGCTTGTTAATATACCACATGACCGTGGTGTTTTCTGTCTTTATCAGTAGTTGTCCTGGATGAAGTAGGTCCTTGAAGGCCGTCAGGGCATTCTGAACAGCAAGCATCTCTTTTTGCTTGATATGCAGATGCATTTGGTTTGTGGACCATGTGCCTTGAATACACCTTCCTGCCATGTGGGCCCCCCAGGCATAATCTGATGCATCCGTTGTTAATGTCTGCCTGGCTGGGGGTAAAGTGAATGGCTGCCCCTTGTTCTGGTGACAAGCCTTCACCCACCATCAAAACTCCTGTTGCAGGCAGGGAATGAGGGTAATTATTGTTTCCAGGCTGTGGCAATGTTGACTCCAAACACTTTTTAGGTACCATTGAAGTTTCCTCATATGCAGTCTCGCATATGGAAGTAGTAGAATGCAGGATGCCATGAAGCCCAAAGCCTGCAACATTTTTCTTGCAGATAACTGGGCCTTTGTTGCCAACAGGTTGAAATAGGTAGTCAGTTGTCTTCGTTTGTCTGGTGTGAGATAAGCCATCTGGGCAGTTGTATTTAAGCTTGCACCCAGGAAAATGATCTCTTGAGAGGGTACTAGTTTTGATTTCTTTTCGTTGACTGTGTACCCTAGGCCTGTTAGAAATCTCTTTACAAACGCCAGATGCTGTAGTAGAATGTCCTTGTTCTCTGTTTGAATGAGGCAGTCATCCAAGTAAGGATATATCTGTATTCCTCTTTGTCTGCAGAATGCAATTACTGGTGCCAGGCACTTTGTGAAGACCCTGGGCGGAGTAGATAAGCCAAAGGGCAGTGCAGAGAATTGGTAGTGCATTGAGCCAGCTTTGAATCTGAGGTATCTTCTGCATGTTTGTCTGATTGGGACATGCAGGTATGCCTCTTAAGTCTAAAGTCACAAGCCAAGCCTTCTTGCCCAGCATGGGCAGAAGTTGCTGTAGAGTCAACATTTTGAATTTTGGTATATCCAGAGATGTGTTTAGAATAGATAGGTACAATATTGGTCTCCAGGTCTTGTCCTTTCTTGGTACCAAGAACAGTCTTGAATAAAATCCTTGTCCCTGCTCTTACTCTGGTACTTGTTGAATGGCCCTCATCTCCATGAGGGATGAGACTTGCTTTTGTGCCTCTGCCCATTGATGGTTTGGCAGGTCTGGCCAACCGTTTGTCCTTGGCAGGGTATGGAAGTGAAACTTGTAGCCTTGTGACACTATGTCTAGGACCCATTTGTCCTGGGTTATTATGTGCCAATTTTGAGAAAAAAGTGCTAGTTTTCCCCCTAAAGGTGCTGCCAGAAGATAAGTGCTTGGTGCAGGCAGGGGGAAGTCATTGGGACTGTTTCCTGTATGGCTGTGATTTGTCTTCTCCACTTTTGGAGGTAGAAGCACCCCATTGTTTGGACCTGTACAAACCTTGGGGCTGGGATCTGCCTCTTGGGCGTCTGTATCTGCCCGTTTGTGGTCTGTCTGACACTGGAAAGGACCAATACTTTGTAGGCCAGTGTCTGCTAAATCTAGGAGGCTGTACCTGTAAGAAATATTTAACAGTTTGCATAGATTTAGCTTTGTCCTCCATTTCCTTTTACACCTCTTCTGTTTTAACACCAAACAAGGTATCATGCTGTAACAGAGCATCTAGTAATTTTGCTTTGACGTAATCAGGCAGATTTTGTTCCTTTAAACAAGCATGCCTCCTGATGACAGAACCCGTAACAGCGGCCCTGCAGGAGGCCTCCAAAGAATCAAAACCACATTGCAAAGTATGCTTTCCAACTTGTTCAGCTGCATGCAATAAATCCTCCATTTCTTTGTTTTCTACACATTCAGAATTTATCAACATTTTCTGTTTAAGCAGTGACATAATATATTGCTGATATTTGAGCATATGAAACTGAAAATTTAAAGCCCTAATAGCCAAGGTAGCAGAAGTGTAAATCTTTTTTCCCCATCAGTCTAATGCCCTAGAATCCCTGTCTGAGGGGGTAGGGTTTTTTTGCAGCGGAAGCCTTGACCCCCTTTGGGACCCTGAGAGATAGTTTCTGGGTCAGAAGCAGGGTTTTTGAAAAGGAATTTATGAGAGTCAGGAACCCTGTAGTACCTGTCAGGCTTAACAGGAGCTGGAGGTAAGGAGTCAGGGGTCAGACTGGACTCTGAAAATACATCATCTACAATGTCTAACACAGGTGGAATAGCTAGGGACCTGTGTTGTGGTAGTAAAAGGAAGTCTCTGAGCCTTTTCTTAGATTCTGAAAAATCTTGGCTCTCCCAGTGAAAATGCTCCCTCATGGTATGCAAGCTTTCCCCAAAAGAGTAATCCTCACGAGGAGAAGCTGAAGGGATAGATCAGCATCAGAATCATCATAGGGAGGAAGAGGAATCAGATGAAATGGAAACCTGATCTGAAGATTCATATTCTGTCTCTTGCCTAGGCCTTTTATCAGGTGGGGGATGGGAACCCCTGATCAAAGTAATTAAGTCTTCAGCCATTTTGAGCATCTGTTTTTTGGGAATGGAGGCCTGGCAATAAGGCTGTTGTACTTCTTTCTTTGTTGAAGCTGAAGCCGTTTTAATGTATAATTGAGTAGGTCTGAAAACACCCTCAGATGCCGATGCCTGCTCAGCGGCTCCACACCCATCTGAGGGAATAGTCTCCGAAGGTCCAATATCTTGAGCTTCCAGTGGCCTAGTCGACTCCACGTGGGAGTCGGTAGCGGCCTGCGACTCTAAAGTAGCGGGCGTTAGGGGCTGCAAAGGCACCTCACTGAGAACCGGCGACTGGCTTAGAAGAAGCCTCGTCGTCGGTTTTGGACCTCGAATGCCTGTCCTTTTCTTTTTCTTTGTGTTTCTTGTGAATTCCGGTAGTCGGATGGCTGTCCTATGACATTGTATAATTAAATCTTCTGCCAAAATAGTGTAATGCAAAATCGTACCAACGCTTAATAGTGCGTTGGTTAAATCTAGCACAAAAAGTAGAGTTTTGTACCTACCATAAATGTAGATGTTCGAGTGCTCATACAGCTGCAGTCATTACAGATGGGTTATCCTGCCGTCAGGCGGGTCCTCGGTCGGCCGAATTCCAAAGTCTAGGTCCGGCGTCTGTTGTCGCTTCTTCCCTGACATCAGTGCGGCAGGGGTATAAAAGAGGCAGCCGACGCCAGTTTCTTCAATTTTTCTTGCCCCAGATGTCAGGTGCCCCCAGAAGGAAGGCAAACAATGTTATGCAAAGATGCAATGTTGATAAATCAAAAAACAGTAGTTGCAAGCAAATACACCATAAAAGAATACCCCAAAGAGGTTATATGAAAAGGTGTTTGTCATAAGGCCTGTCCTAAGAGGGGATGGAGGGAGGGAAACCTGGACTGCAGCTGTATGAGCACTCGAACATCTACATTTATGGTAGGTACAATACTGTACTATGTTCATCGTGCATACAGCTGCAGTCATTACAGATGGGTAGAATCCCAAAGCAAAGTAAGGGTGGTAGGCACTAAGTGGAACTAGGAGGGGCTAGTATGCCCTGCAGGACTGCTGTGAAAAAGCCCGCTCTAGATTTAGAGTAAAGAGGGAGGTGATAGTGCTTGGAGAAAGTGGGCACTGAACTCCAGGTGGCTGCTTCCAAAACGTCCTTGGTAGGGACCCCCCTGAGGAAAGCTGCAGAGGTAGCTGTGGCTCTAGTGGAGTGGGATCTGATGCATGCAGGCACAGTTTTTCCATGAAATGAGTAACAAAAGTGTATGCAATGGGCTATCCATTTTGAAATTGTCTGTTTGGAAATAGCCTTTCCTTGAGCACCTGCAGCACAGGACACAAAGAGTTGCTCAGATTTCCTGAATGGCTTTGTCCTGTCCAAATAGTAACAAAGTTGTCTGTGAATGTCCAAGGAATGTAGCAGTCTTTCCCCTTTGTTTTGTGGATTAGGATAAAAGGTAGGTAAGTGGATAGTCTGACTCAAAGCTACACTGGATACTACCTTAGGTAGGGTTGGTTCGTAAGGAAAATCTGTCCTGATGGAAAATGATGAATGGATGCACAGCCATGAGGGCCTGTAGCTCCGAAACCCTGCATGCTGAAGTGATAGCCAGAAGAAAGGCTGTTTTCCATGACAAGTATTGTAGGTCTGTTGAAGAAGCTGGCTCGAAGGGAGGAAGGGTCAGCTTTTCCAATACGAAGTTGAGGTCCCAAGCTGGGACTGGTGGTTTCCTTGGGGGTTTTAAATTCTTTGCCCCTCTGAGGAACTGTCTTAAGAGAGGATGAGAGAATAAAGGAGGATCTGTGTTGTATTGTGCAGAAATGGCTGAAGCATGGATCTTGATGGAGGAGAAGGAAAGTCCATTGTTTAACATCTCAGCTAGGTACTGTGAAATTTGAGGTATATTTATTACCCAAGGATTCTGTCCCTTTTCTTGATTCCAGGCACAAAATTGTTTCCATTTGGCAGAGTAGGCTTTTCTAGTAGAAGGTCTTCTGGCCTCCAAGATGACATCCTGCACCTCCTTGAAGAGGAGAATCTGTTGGGAAATCAAGGAATTCTCCATGCAGCTAGATTTAGGGTTTTGAGATGGCTGTGAAGGGTCTTGTAGTTGTGCTGGGACAACAGAAGAGGGACTAGAGGTAGGGTCCATGGTGGGGAATGTGTCAGGCTCTTCAGGAGCGGATACCAGTGTTGTCTTGACCAGTCTGGAGCAATGAGAATCATTTTCGGCCTCTCTGCTCTGGCTTTTAATAGAACTTTGGGCAGCAGAGAAAGAGGCGGGAAGGCATAGACTGTCAATGTTGCCCAATTGAAGGAAAGTGCGTCCACTTTCCAGGCCTGTGGATGATAGGTCCTTGAACAAAATCTTTTCAACTGACAATTTCTGTGGGTAGCAAAGAGATCTATGTCTGGCTGTCCCCATGCCTGAGTTATCTTTGTGAAAACTTGAGGATGCAACTTCCATTCGTGAGGATCTTTCATATTTCTGCTTAGGTTCATAGGTTCATACTAGACTATCTGCCCTGGGGCAATTATAAGCCTAGCCCGATTCTGTATGGCTTACGCCACCCCTTGATTTGAGTATACTGTGCCCTTTTTAAGGTTTAGTTTACTGTGCCTCTGTCTAATAGTGACACAGGAGTAATCCCTGGGACAAACCTACAATCCCCCATCCACTTATCAAGATTCTTCTTGAAGAGATTCAGTGAGGTGCTTTGCCTCACATGAACTGGAATTCTATTCCAGAGTGAAGGGAGCCTCTGGGTTATGAACCTGTCCCTCCAGCAAGTTCTATTTATTTTTGTGCTGAGGTTCAAGTCCCTCGAGCGTGTGGCTCTAAGGGATTTAGATTTACTGAGGTGGAGCATGTCCATTAATTCTGGATTTGAAATAGCTTTGTATGTCAGGCATAGATCGCCTCAAAGTAGGCAGTATGCAAAGTACAGTTTTGTACCTACCATAAATGTAGATGTCCGATAGATATGCAACTGCAGTCCTGACATATGGGCTGTCCTGCCTCAGGCAGCCCTTCGGTCGGCCGGATTCCAAAGTCCGGGTCCGGCGTCGGCCGATGTCGCCTACTCCCCGACGTCAGAGCGGCTGGGGTATAAAGGCATCCGCCGACACCATCTTCTTCAGTGTTTCTTGCCCCAGATGCCAGGTGCCCTCCAAAGAAGGCTAAATTTGGTGAATGGATAAAAAATTCCAGACATGCACAACGGTAATAAACAGATACACCATAACAGATATCCCCAGCTAATAGAGAAAAGGGGGGAAAGGACCCAAAAGGAAAATTGCAGAGGGGTAGGAGGGAGGGAAAACCTGACTGCAGTTGCACATCTATCGGACATCTACATTTATGGTAGGTACAAAACTGTACTATGTCCTTCAAGAATGCAACTGCAGTCCTGACATATGGGTTGAATACCATAGCCAAGCTGGGGGTGGTAGGATCTAAGAAAGGGATGGTGTAGCTAAAATGCCCTGCAGGACTGCCGAACCAAAGCCTGCTCGGGATCTGGAGTATAAAGGCAGGTTGTAGTGTTTGGTGTATGCACGGAGCTCCATGTAGCAGCCCCTAGAATGTCCTTTGTAGCCACTCCTCTTAGAAAGGCTGTGGATGTGGCTATAGCTCTGGTGGAGTGTGGCCTAATATTGGCTGGCACATCTTTTCCATGGAAAGAGTAACAGAACCTGATGCAGTGCCCAATCCATTTTGAAATTGTTTGTTTGGAGATTGCCTTTCCTTGCACTCCAGCAGCATAGGCTACAAATAGTTGGTCAGACTTTCTGGTGGTCTTTGTTCTGTCCAAGTAGTAGCGTAATTGTCTGTGTATGTCCAAAGTGTGCAGCAGCTTTTCCCCCTTATTTTGAGGATTGGGAAAGAAAGTAGGCAGGTGAATTGCTTGATTTAGAGACACCCTGGATATCACTTTTGGCATGAATGAAGGATTGGTTCTTAGAGAAACTCTGTCCTGATGAAAAATGATAAAGGGAGGTACTGCCATGAGGGTCTGTATCTCCGAGACTCTTCTTGCTGAGGTAACTGCCAACAGGAAAACCGTTTTCCAGGAGAGAAATTGCAATGCTGAAGATGCTGCTGGTTCAAAAGGGGGAAGAGTTAATTTTTCCAAGACGAAATTGAGGTCCCATGCAGGTACTGGTGGTTTTCTGGGAGGTTTGATATTCTTTATCCCTCTTAGAAACTGTCTTAGCAAGGGATGCGAAAACACAGGTGGGTCACAGTTGTATTTTGCTGAGATTGCTGAAGCGTGAATTTTTATGGAAGAATATGAGAGGCCACTATGAAACATTTCTGCCAAGTATTCTAATATCTGTGGTATGCTCATTACCGATGCATCCTGACCCTTGTTGGCATTCCAGATGATGAATCTCTTCCACTTGGCTGAATAGGTTTTTCTGGTGGAAGGTCTGCGTGCTTCCAGCAAGATTTCTTGTACTTTTTCGGAAAGAGAGATATGGGTGAAAGTCATGGAACCCTCCAAGCTGTCAGCTGCAATGTTTGCAGGTTTTGATGAACAGTCCTGTAATTGTGCTGAGTTAAAAGCAGAGGCCATTGAGGCAAGGGCCACGGTTTGGTGTGAGTTATGCTCAGTAGCAATGGATACCAGTGCTGCCTTGGCCAGTCTGGAGCTATCAAAATTCCTTTTGGTTGTTCTGCTTTGATCTTCAGTAACACCTTGGTCAGTAATGGTAGAGGAGGGAATGCATAAATTGTTAGGGAATTCCAGCTGAAAGAGAGAGCATCCATTCTCCAGGCTAGAGGATGGTGCGTCCTTGAACAGAACTTCTCCAGGTGATGATTGAGGTGAGAAGCAAAGAGATCTATGTCCGGCCTTCCCCATGCACTTGTTATTTGTGAGAAAATGTGTGGATGCAGCATCCATTCGTGCAGATCCAAGAAATTTCTGCTCAGCCTGTCCGCCAGAACATTGTCCCTGCCTGGAACAAACTGGGATTGCAAGTGGATGTTCAGTTTCAGAGACTTTTCCCAAAGAGTCATTGTTAGTCTGCAGAGGGGGTAAGAGTGAGTGCCTCCCTGCTTGTTTATATACCACATGACAGTGGTGTTGTCTGTCCTTATTAGCAGATGGCCTTGTTGAAGGTATTTTCCAAAGGCCTCGATTGCATGCATCACTGCCAACATCTCTTTTTGATTTATGTGCAGATGCATTTCCCTGGGAGTCCACTGCCCTTGAATGCATCTCCCCTCCATGTGTGCCCCCCCATCCATGATCTGAGGCGTCTGTTGTAATGGTTTGACTTGCTAGAGGTTTGTTGAAAGACATGCCTTTGTTTAAATGACTTGCTTGAACCCACCACAAAAATTCCCTTTGCAGGCATGGAATGAGTGGTATTATGTCTTCTAGATTGTGGCTGTGTTGAGACCATAAGCTTTTTAGGTACCATTGTAGCTTTCTCATGTGTAGTCTTGCCAGAGGTACCAGAAGAATGCAAGATGCCATGAACCCCAGGGCCTGCAGGAATTTCCTTGCTGTCAGCTGGGTGAGCTTTGCTAGGCTTTTGAAGTAATCTGGTAAATGTTCTTTTTTCTCCTCTGTGAGGAAAGCCATTTGTGATTGTGTGTCCAATTTGGCTCCTAGAAAAATAATCTGTTGGGATGGCAGTAGTCTTGATTTTTGAATGTTGACTGTGTATCCCAAAGCCTGTAGTAATTGAATGACATAGTCCAAGTTTCTTATCAAGGTTTGTTTGCGGTCTGCTTGTATAAGGCAGTCATCTAGGTAAGGGTATATTTGAATCCCCTGGAGCCTGCAATGTGCAACTACTGATGCCAGGCATTTCGTGAATACTCTGGGCGCAGTAGATAAGCCAAACGGCAATGCTGAGAATTGATAATGCTCTGACCCTGCAAGAAATCTGAGGTATCTTCTGCAACTGTGTCTGATTGGGACATGCAGGTATGCCTCCTTGAGGTCCAGAGTAACCAGCCAAGACCTCTTGCCCAGCATGGGAAGGAGTTGCTGTAAAGTCAGCATTTTGAATTTTGGCACAATGAGAAAAGTGTTTAGAGCGGACAAGTCCAGTATAGGTCTCCATTGTTTTTCTTTTCTTGGAACAAGGAACAGTCTTGAATAGAATCCCTGGCCTTGTTCCTGAGGAGGAACCTTTTCTATTGCTTTTATTTGTAACAGCTTTGAAACTTGTATGAGTGCCTCTGCCCTTTGATTTTGTGGCAGGTTTGGCATGCCTTGTCTCGTTGGTAAGGTACGGAAGTGGAACCTGTAACCTTTGTCTACTATGTCCAGAATCCATTTGTCCATGGTTAAAATGTGCCAGTTCTTTGAGAATAAGGATAATTTTCTGCCTAGAGGTGCTTCTCTTTGAGCCCTGGTCGGTGGAGTGAAAGTCAAGTCATTGTGATTGTCCCTTCTGGTGCAGCTGAACTCCCTGCGCCACTTCTCTGATTTGGTGGTTGCCATTGGCGGCCCCTGTAGGAGCCTCGGTATTGCCCTCTACCTCGAGCACGCCTGTTTTTTCCCCTTTGAAACTTGTCAGTGTCTGGAAAGGACCAATTCTTTGAAGGCCAATTCCTGCTGAATCTGGGTGGCTGAACCTGGAGGAAATCCTTGACTGTCTGTACTGATTTAGCCTTTTCCTCAATAGACTTCAACACATCCTGTGCATTAGCACCAAAAAGCTTCTGTTTTTCCAGAGGTGCATCTAGGAGCTTTACTTTAACATGGTCTCGCAGTGGCTGTTCTTTCAGCCAAGCATGTCTACGTATAACGGCCCCTGTCATAGCTGCCCTACATGAAGCTTCCAATGCATCATAACTACACTGAAGAAAATGATTGCTAACCTGCTGAGTGTTATGAACCAAATCTTGCAATGCCTTTCTATCTATAGGCTCAGGAGAGGCTAATTTTTTCTGCAAATCATCCATTAAGTAATCCTGGTACTGAAACATATGAAAAAGACAGTTAAGTGACCTCATGGCAAGGGTGGAAGAGGTATAAACTTTTTTGCCCCATCTCTCCAGGGTCCTAGATTCCCTGTCTGCGGGCAAAGGGTTTTTGGCCGAGGAAGTAGCCACTCCTTTGGGCCCCTGAGAAATAGTTTCTAGATCCACAGAGTGGGCCTTAAAGAGATGCTTATGCGTGTCAGGAACCCTGTAATATCTGTCTGGCTTGACAGGAGCAGGAGGGAGAGAATCAGTGGAAGCACTGGAGTCTGAGTACACATCATCCAATACATCTAACACTGGAGGAATAGCTAATGGTCTGTGCTGGGGTAACTTAAGGAAGGTACGTAGCCTTTTCCTGGAGTCAGAAAATTCCTGACCCCGCCACTGAAAATGTTCTCTCATGGAGTGGAGAACCTCTCCGAAAGAAATATCCTCTGGAGGAGAGGCAGAAGGAATTGATTCCTCAGCATCAGAGTCCTCGTAGGCCTGGAAGGATTCTTCCTGGGTATCTGAGTGCTCTGAATCCCTAGAGGCTTCATCTGAAGAGAGGGTATCTGTCTGCTCAGTCCTAGGCCTTTTATCTGCAGGAGGCTGAGAACCTCTGTCTGGATGCGACCGAGAACCTCTGATTAGAGAAATTAGATCTGCAGCTAGGGTCATGATCTGTTTATCAGAAGAGGGGCCCTGGGAAAAAGTTTTAGGAGGATGGGCCTTAGCCTGGCTGGCAGCCTTAGCACGTGTGTAGGCCTTGATGGACATGTAGACCAGAGGCCTAGCTGCCCCACGTGCAGGAGTAACTTTATCCACTGGTATGGAGTCAGGTAAATCTTGAGCTTCGGTTTTGGGAGGAAAATCAACAACCGGCACTGGGGAAACCTCCGGGACCAAAGTACACGGTAAAGCGGTGTCGTCGGCCTGGAGCGGTTGAATTACCGCCTCCGAAGAGACCGATGCACTCGCAGAAGGCTTAGGCATGGTATCGGTGGACGACGCGGGCCGAGGATGTCAGTCCCGGTCCTTACGATTTTTGGAAATATGTGCCGTCGGTTGTATAAGCGTAATTTTCACCAAAAAAGTCTTCGGCAAATTCTGCCCGGCGCCTGACAGTGCGCTTATTAAAGCAAGCACAGGCAGCACAGGCCGAGACGTCGTGGTCTGGGCCCAGGCAGGGAAGGCAGTAAGAATGGAAGTCCTTATGAGGTATTTGTTTACCACAAGACAAACAATTATTAACCTTTTCAATTTTTTCTGACATCGGCTGAGGCAAGAAAAATGTTCCCCAACGGGGTACTTAGCTTTTTGATGACTTCGGTAACTGAAAACACAGGAACTGACCGACCGGCACTTGCAAACTGCTTCTGCTTCGGGCACCGCGCGGCAAGAAAGACTGAAGAAGATGGCGTCAGCGGATGCCTTTATACCCCAGCCGCTCTGACGTCGGGGAGTAGGCGACATCGGCCGACGCCGGACCCGGACTTTGGAATCCGGCCGACCGAAGGGCTGCCTGAGGCAGGACAACCCATATGTCAGGACTGCAATTGCATTCTTGAAGGACATCTGAGTAGAGCTGGAGTTTTTTTAACCGAGCAGTATATGGCATCTGTTTGAGACCCTTGATCCTCTTGGTGAGATACTTTTGGGGTCTTTCTAATTGCTGCAGGTGTCGGGTAAGGTACATCCCAAAAGGGGCACTGTATTCTATGATGGACCTGATGAGGGATGAATAAAGGGGCACGATTACCTCTCTTGATCTAGATGTGAAACCCTTCGTGATGAGGTGGGCTATGTAGAAGGTCTTTCTAACCACTTTGGCAATGTGGTTTTCAAAGGAGAGATTGCTATCAACTTGGGTCCCCAGGTCCCTAATAACTTTCTCTGTACTTAATGGGTTTCCGCCTATGTGGTAATTTGTGGGCACATTGTTTTTGCCAAAGGGTATGACTATACATTTTTTGCCATTTAGCTTTAAACCATGGCGCTGGCACCAGTTATCTGTCTCTGTGAGACCTTTTTGAAGAATGTTTGTGTCAGCTGGAGAGTTGATTATGGCGCCCAGTTTGCAGTCGTCTGCGAACTTGGTGAGCCATAGTCCTCCCACGTTTGCCTGTACCTCGGAAAAAAAGTATATACCGAACAAGAGTGGTCCCACGACAGAATCGTGTGGGACGCCACTTGTGACCGGTTTCGAGTCTGACATGGCTCCAGCAAGTCTCACTCTGTGGGTTCTGTCTTTGAGCCAGTTTGCGACCCATCTTGTGACATAGGGGTTTATATTTAAGCTGGATAGCTTATCTATGATGCCCGAGTGGGGTATTGTGTCAAATGCCTTTGCAAGGTCCAGATAGGCTGTGTGGACTACCTTCCCTTCATCTATGGATTTGGTGACTGTTTCAAAGATGTCAACCAGGTTCAAAAGGCAGGATCTGCCCTTGACAAAGCCGAACTGGGTAGGATCTAGTGTCTGTAGGTCCCCAATGTCTTTGTTTATGAGCTCCATGATGATCCTCTCCATAGCCTTGCAGACTAAGCTAGTCAGGCTTATGGGGCGATAGTTTCCAGGGTCCGTAGAGGCTCCACCTTTGTGGAGTGGGACCACTGTTGCTGTACGCCATTCTGTGGGCACATATCCTGTAGTGAGGCTGAGATTGTATAGCTGTTTTATTTGAGGGATTAGTTCCTCTTGTAGTTCATGTAGGACGCAACCTGGGATGCCATCTGGTCCCATGGAAGCAGTGTTTTTTGCTTTGGAGAGGGCAGCCTTCACCTGAGCATCTGAGATGTTTGGGAGGCAGCCCTCTGCCGGGATAGATACCTGCTCTTTTGGGAGAGTTTGCACTGAACCTGTCTGCCAGGATATTGGCGATGTCTGTGGGTTCAGTGTATTTTTTGTTGTTTAGAATCAACTCAGAACAAGTCTGGGAGTTGCATCCTTGGTTTCTATCATAACTGAAAAAAGCCTTATGATTGTCTTTGGTCTCCTGTGCAATTTTTCTCTCGAAGCTGGCCTTGGAGGATTTTATGAGGGATCGTAATTTTTTGCTAGTACTGATCAGAGATGCCTTCCCTATTAGGGATTTTGCTCTATCATGTAGTAGCTTCCTCCTTCTGTTGTACAGTTTATTTGACAGGGGTCCACCAGACTGGACGCCTGCCTTTGGATGATTGGGTCTTGGTTTTGTTTGGGATAGCATGATCCATGCATTCCTGGAGATGTCCGTAGAATGCATTTATATAGGATTCTGCAGTTTGGGCTGTAGTTTTCACTGGCCCTGGGGCCTTGAAGGATTCCACTTCGGTTTTGAGAAGTGAGAAGTTCGCTTTTGAGAAGTTTTTCACTGTGGTTTTCTGGGCTGGGGGTGGGGTCGGGATGTGGACATCCAGTGAAATTAATTTATGGTCTGATCTTACCAATGAGGGATATACTTCTGGTGTGGAGCATAGAGTCCCCATGTTGGTAATGAACAGGTCTAGTATGTTGTCCCCTCTTGTGGGAGTGGTGACTAGTTGTTCCATAGCATTTGAGTTTATAATTTCCTGGAATCTTTGGGCTAAGGTGCTGGGGCTTGAGTAGTGCTTCCAGTCAATGTTTGGGTAGTTGAAGTCGCCCAATATAATGGTGTTCGGAGAGATCTTCATGTTCTCCAATGTTTTCAGGAAAGCCGAATGGGATTCCTGACTTTGAAAGGGTGGTCTGTAGGATGCTATAAACTGAAAAGCAGTCTTGCCCACTGTTAGTTGCACATGGATGGTCTCCAATACTGCAATGCCACTAACCTGGAGGTGTGGATATCCTTGATAAATATGGAAACTACCCTCCTTTTGTGGTTCGGTCCGGTTTTGGGGCGAAAAGCATGACATGAGGTATAGCCTGGTAGTGCTGGGGTGCTCTCTGGAGCCTTGAACCAGGTTTCTGTCACTGCACAGATATCGATGTTCTCCATACTGAGGAGAGCTTCGAGTGTGTGCATCTTGAGGTTAAGACTTCTGGCGTTTAGCAGCATTACCCTTAGTTTCTTGTTCCTTGTGCTGTCTATGGGGGTGGGTTTGACTTTGAGCCTTGCCTAAAAAGGCACTATGGGGTGGCAAGAGCCTTTGCCAATATCCGAAAGCCCAGTGGTGACAGGTGCAAGCCGCCCCTAGCGAAGCAACGTGGCTTGTCGAGCATGTCATCCCAGGCTGACAGACACTGGATCCCCTTTGAATGACACCAAAATTTTAGCCAATTGTTAAAATCGATCATTTTGTCTTTGTACTGTGGCATCATTCTAGGTGAGGGTAAGATGCTGCTCAAGGTCAGGGTCATACCAGCCTGGGCTACATGATCAGAGAACTCCTCTATGTCTCTTTTCAAGTAATCCAGGGAGGTACGTCTCAGGTCATTCACACCAGCATGTACAATGACATGAGTCATATTTGTATTTGCTTTGGAGTGACCTGAGTGCTTGCGTTATGTGTCGGTTTCCTAGCACCCGACAGGCAGCTCACTGTGACCTTCTCTTTATTCAGCCTGGTGAGCGGGACGTCAGTGTGTCTGACAATAGAGTCACCTATAACAAGAGTATCAGGTGTGTTATTCAGCCTTAAGGGCTGTGGCTGCTTGACACACTGACTTTGTGGGTTATGTGTTGTGTGTGTTTTGTTTTGAGGTAGCGTTTGCTTGGATGTCTGCTTTGGAGGTCTCTGTTGCTTAGGTAGATTTTTATTTAGAGCCTCCGAGTATGTTTTTGTGTATTTATGTGTTTGGTTGTCTGATGTGGTGGGACTATGTGATACTGGAATTGTGTTGTGTGAGGTTACCTTCTCCTCCTGACTGGTTACACCAGTTTTGAGATGAGAGAGCTCAGCCTCCAGTTTGGCTAAATAGTTGCATCTCTCACATATATTTGAACCTGTTTGGAGGAGGAGAGGGTTGTCCGTGTACATGAGACAGTTGTAACATTGCCTCAAAATTCCCAGATTCACCAGCTGGACTGGAGAGGAAACCATTGACTGACCTTTGGACATGCTAGAGTAATAGGGAAACTGAATTTAAGATGGACCAATAGAGGACAGGGTAATCGTAGAGAGTATAAGAGTAAGTAGTGCTTATGGTTTAATAGTGCTAACTTGTAGGACTACTTAATTGGACTAGTGAAGGGCCTTATAATGAGAATATGATGTTTAAATTGAGAGATAGAGCAGTTCTAAGGGAAAAAGTGAAGAGCAGACTTTGTGGAGCCAGGAATAGTTTAAACCCAATTAGGCGGCGCTGCCCATTCTTGCGCTATGCTCAAAAACGTGCAAAACCGCGCAAAAGAGGGTTTTAAGAGAGGAAGATGAAGGAGTTTTGGAATTGACCCAAAATGGTCAATAAAACTACAGTTTCAAGTCAGTAACCACTCCCACAGGGGCAGGCAGGCTGCTCAATGTTTTTCACTGCCACTGATCAACAGAGAGACTTTCCTTTAGCCCAAGCAAAAAATGGCCTCACAGAAACTTACAAACAGTTCAAGAACAGCAAGCCTGTAACTGAACTTTTTTAAATCTCAGAAAAGTGGGAAAAAAGCAAGATTTTTTTTGTTTTTGTTTTTTCAGAGATAGCAGAGGTTAACAAGTATCAGCAAGTTATAACAGTGCAGTAAATGATCCCCCACAAGAGTGCTAGGCCAAAGACAGATAAAATGCAAGTTTTGAGAAAAAAATGATTTAAAAAAAAAGTGCAAACAGGAAATTCAGTAAATGGCTCTAGGTTGTGCTCTAAATACAGTTACTAATGCAGAAATCAAATTTAACAAGCCAGAAAATGCTCAAAATAGGCGGCTATGCAGAAAAACTTAGCAAATAAACAGAGAAAAAATACTTAAAGTCTCAAAAGTGACTCCTTTCTTCTCTCAGCGTTTTCTCCTCTTGGTGGGTGCTTCACCAACAGCCAACAAGCCTGAAAAGACACCAAAACCACGAGGCAACCAGGTTTTAAGAGAGGAAGATGAAGGAGTTTTGGAATTGACCCAGAATGGCCAATAAAACTACAGTTTCAAGTCAGTAACCACTCCCACAGGGGCAGGCAGGCTGCTCAATGTTTTTCACTGCCACTGATCAACAGAGAGACTGTCAGTGTGTTTTCCTTCCCTGGTAGGAATTGTGCATGTAGTTGAATTTGCAATTCCAGTGCTGTGTTCCATAGGGTCATGGCTTGCCTGCACAGGGAGTATGAAGGAGTTCCCCCCTGTTTATTTATGTACCACATCACTGTGGTGTTGTCTGTCCTTATCAATAGCTGGCCTGGATGAAGTAGGTCTTTGAAGGTCTTAATAGCATTTTGCACGGCTAGCATTTCCTTTTGGTTGATGTGAAGGTGCTTCTCTTTTCGGGTCTATTTTCCCTGAATGCACTGATCTGTCATGCGTGCTCCCCAGGCGTAGTCTGAGGCGTCTGTTGTGATGATTTGAGTTGCTTGAGGTACACAGAAAGGAAGACCTGTGTTTCTTTGGCAAGCTTCAGCCTACCACAAAAATTCCTTTTGAAGGCATGGAATGAGTGGTATAATTGCTTCCAAGCTGTGGCTGTGTTGAGACCATAAGGTTTTTAGGTACCATTGAAGTTTCCTCATATGCAGCTTTGCACATGGGATTAGTAGGATGCAAGATGCCATGAATCCCAGAGCCTGCAGGACTTTCCTTGCAGTTAGCCTGGTGAAAGTTGCCATTTTTCCGAAGTATTGAGACAGTTGCCCTTGTTTGTCTGGCGTGAGGTAGGCCATCTGGGTGGTTGTATTCAAGCTGGCACCCAGGAAAATTATTTGCTGAGAGGGTATTAGTTTTGATTTCTTTTTGTTGACTGTGTATCCCAGGACGTTCAACAGTTTTATTACAAACGCCAGGTGCTGCAGTAGTATGTCCTTGCTGTCCGCTTGGATCAGGCAGTCATCCAGATATGGGTAGATTTGTATCCCTTGTAGTCTGCAGAAGGCGATTACTGATGCCAGGCATTTCGTAAACACTCTGGGCGCAGTAGATAAGCCAAAGGGCAATGCAGAGAATTGGTAATGGGTTAAACCTGCAAGACATCTGAGGTATCTTCTGCAATCTTGTCTGATAGGGACATACAGGTATGCCTCCTTGAGGTCCAGTGTTACCAGCCAAGGCTCCTTGCCCAGCATGGGAAGAAGCTGCTGTAATGTGAGCATCTTGAAATTTGGCACCTGTAGATATGTGTTTAGGATGGATAGGTCTAATATAGGTCTCCAATCTTTGTCTTTCCTTGGTACCAGGAATAGTCTGGAATAAAACCCTTGACCTTGTCCTTTTGCAGGTACCTCTTGGATTGCTTTCATGTCAATGAGAGCTGAAATTTGTTTTTGTGCCTCTGCCCTTTGATTTTGTGGCAGGTTTGGCATGCCTCTCATTTTTGGAAGGGTGTGAAAGTGGAATCTGTAGCCTCTGTCTATAATGTCCAGAATCCATTTGTCTTTTGTAACAATATGCCAATTTTTTGAGAATAATGTCAGTTTTCCGCCCAAAGGTGCTGCCATTAAAGCTTTGCTTGGCAGGTATAGGGGGAAGTCATTGTGTCTGTTTTCTAAAAGACTGTGATCTATCTTCTCCACCTCTTGGGGTTGGTGCTTGCCACTGTCTGGCTCTGAAAGATCCTTGAGGTTGCCCTCTACCCCTTGAGCGTCTGTATTTGCCCCTTTGAGGTCTGTCCGTGGCTGGAAAGGACCAATTTTTTGAAGGCCAGTTTCTGCTGAAACGTGGAGGTTGTACCTGCAGGAAATCTTTCACTGTTTGCATTGATTTCGTTTTTTCCTCCATTTTCTTTAGTACCTCCTCAGCTTTAACATCAAACAATACATCTTTTTGAAGAGGTGCATCTAATAATTTAGCTTTGACATGATCTGGTAATGTTTGCTCTTTGAGCCAAGCATGCCTACGTATAACAGACCCCGTAACAGCAGCTCTACATGAGGCCTCTAAAGCATCAAAACCACACTGCAAGGTACGTTTACCCACTTGCTCTGCACCATGCAACAAATCCTGCAACTCTTTTAAATCTGGTTGTTCTGGTTGTCTCATCTTGTTTTTCAGCTGAGATATCAAAAACTGTTGATACTTTAACATATGGAACTGACAGTTCAATGCCCTCATGGTTAAAGTGGCCGAGGTGTACACCTTTTTCCCCCACCTTTCTAAAGCTCTGGAATCTCTCTCTGAAGGTAATGGGTTTTTAGCAGTAGATGCCTTAATTCCCTTGGGACCCTGTGAAATTGTTTCTGGGTCAGCAGTATGGCTTTTATATAGGAACTGGTGAAAATCAGGAACCCGGTAATACCTGTCTGGTTTAACAGGAGCTGGAGGCAAAGAATTTGGATTAAGGCTGGCTTCTGTGTACACATCATCCAATATATCTAAAACAGGAGGGATAGCCAGAGGCCTATGCTGGGGGAGCAGAAGAAATTCCCTGAGCCTTTTCTTGGAATCTGAGTAATCTTGGCCTTCCCAGTGAAAGTGATCCCTCAATGTATGCAGGGTTTCCCCAAAAGAGAAGTCCTCAGGGGGGGAGACAGGGAATAGACTCCTCTGCATCAGAGTCTTCGAATGGAGAATAGGCATAATCCTGGTCCTCAGATAATTCTGAGGTAATAGAAGCTTGATCTGAGGAAGGGTAGTCTTCCTCTAATCTGGGCCTTTTGTCAGAGGGGGGTTGAGAACCCCTGATAAGAGTAATCAAATCCTCAGCCATTTTAAACATCTGCTTTTTAGGCATGGTGCCTTGAGAGGGGGTCTGAGGAACCTGTTTTATGGTTTTCATGGCTGCTTTAGATTTAGTGAAGGCTTTAATAGAGAAGGAGGAAGGCCTGAAGACCCCTTGAGAAATGGCAGGCCTGTCTAAATTCTGGGTTTCCCCGCCAGGAGTGGCGTCGGTATCTGTAGTAGGAATGGTGGCAGAGGAGCCTGCGACCTCGGGTACTGAAGACACCGGTAATGTAATGTCATTGGTACTCAGGGGCTGCGTA
The DNA here is from genome assembly GCF_019279795.1 of Protopterus annectens. Lineage (NCBI taxonomy): Eukaryota > Metazoa > Chordata > Ceratodontiformes > Protopteridae > Protopterus > Protopterus annectens. Next base: position 51,914,804 of record NC_056728.1, read on the forward strand.
GGTGCCTCGCTGAGAACTGGAGAACCGGTAGTCGGCCTTAGCATGGTTTCAGTAGATGGTGCGGACCTCGTATGTCGGTCCTCATCTTTGCGTTTTTTGCTCAAAACTGGAGTCGGAGTATCCGACAACATAATATAATTCAATTTTTTGCCAAAAAAGTGAAGGGCGAACTCTGCCTGATGCTTAATAGTGCGCTTGTTGAATCTAGCACAAAAACGGCAGGCCGAGACGTTGTGGTCTGGGCCCAAGCAAGGTATACAGCAAGAGTGGAAATCCTTATGCGGTATTTGCTTCCCACATGAAATGCAATTATTAACTTTTTCTGACATCGGTCTGAGGCAAGAAAAGTTTCCCCAACAGGGTACTTAGCTTTCAAGAAGACTTCGGCTGAAATACTTTCGTAAATCTCAGGAGCTGGCCGACCAGCACTTGCGAACTGCTTCTGCTTCAGGCACCGCGCGGCAAGAAAGACTGAAGAAAATGGCGTCGGCTGCCTCTTTTATACCCCTGCCGCACTGACGTCAGGGAAGAAGCGACGACAACCGACGCCGGACCTAGACTTTGGAATTCGGCCGACCGAGGAACCGCCTGACGGCAGGATAACCCGTCTGTAATGACTGCATCTGTATGCACGATGAACATCTGAAAACTAGCAACGTCGTGGTCAGGGCCTAGGCAAGGAATACAGTAAGAATGAAAGTCCTTATGAGGCATTTGCTTCCCACAAGAAATACAATTATTAACTTTTTCTGACATCGGTCTGGAGCAAGAAAAACAAGTTTCCCCAACGGGGTACTTAGCTTTTAATGAAAACTTCGGATCTGAAATTCGAACACGAAAATCTCAGGAGTCGGCCGACCGGCACTTGCGAACTGCTTATGCATCAGGCACCGCACAGCAAGAAAGACTGAAGAAAATGGCGTTGGCTGCATCTTTTATACCCCTGGCGCTCTGACGTCAGGGAAGAGGCGACAGCAACCGATGCAGGATCCAAGACTTTGGAATTCAGGCCGACTGAGGGCAACCTGCCAGCAGGATAACCCAAATGTAATGACTGCAACAGTGAAACACGAAAAACATCATGGCATTATTAGTAGAGGGAGGAGCTCAAGAGCTGGATCCGAAGTCTGGAATATGTGGCAGAGTTGGATATGAGATTCGGATGTGAATCCATATACCGAAGAAGAATGAAAAGGACAAAATCAGATTGAGGACATGGACGGTTTTGCATAAGGTAAACTCAGGTACCACTTTAACCATGAAAGGATTAGTTCTCAAAGAAACCCCGTCCCTATGCAAAATGAGGTAGGGTTGGCTCACCATAAGAGCTTGCAACCCACATACCCTTCTTACAGAAGTCAGCACAATCAGTAAAACTGTTTTCCATGTTAAGAACCTCAAGTCAGACAGGTTAGCTGGTTCAAACAGAGCAAATATTACTCTCTAACACAAAGTTAAGCTCCCGATGAGAGACACATCATTTTTATTTTTTAGGAGGCCTCTTATGCAAAACCCCTTTCAAAAGTATTTTAACATGAGAATGCAGTGAAAAGAGGAGGATCCATGGGCAGACATGCTGAAGTGGCTGATAAATGAACCTTGATGGAGTACGAAAGGTCACAGGATAGTAACTCACACAAATATTGTAAAAAAACTGAACTAGCCCTGAATGGGTGCTGGTTATGTTGTTGGCATCATCTCATTTCCTAACATGCTTTTCTACTAACAGCCTTTCTTCCCTCAGTTAATATCTGCTGCACATCCTGAGTAAACAGGTGCTTAAAAGGAATTAAGATCATATCATCCAGTCAACAGAATGGGCCTGGGTGTATCAAACACCCCTGATCTTGAGCAAGAAGATCCAGTCTGAAAGGAAGCTTGTGGTAATTGCTCCCAGTCATTTCCAAAAGAAGGGAAAACCACTGCTGCCTGGGCCTTAAGGGAGTCACTGCAATGATCTTGTGGAATTCTTTCTGAACCTTTAGAAGTACCCTGGATATATGTGGAAATGGTGGAAAAGCAAAATAACATTTCTGTCCAAGGAAAAGAAAAAAACATCCATCTTCTAGGTCTTCTTGCATGGAGTTCTGGAGCAGAATCATGCCATTTGACTGTTCAGAAAGGAGGCAAACAGGTCTACTTGAGGAACTCAACAGCTGGATCAAATCTTGGAAGACCCTCTGATCTAGTTTCCATTTACGAAGATCTGCCCTTGCCCTGCTGAGTTGGTCTGCCACACAGTTTTGCTCTAACAGAATGTAGGATGCCTGTAGAGTGAGATCATGCTGTGAAGCTATAACCCAAGCTAACATGGGTAGTCTGCAGAGGGACACAACCCAGTTCCTCCTTGCTTACTGATGTACCACATGACTGTGGTAATGCCTAACTTGAAGAGGTTCTGGGGAACAATGATTCAGAAAGTTGAGTCCCTTGAACAGGGCAAGCATCTTTTATATTATGTGCTTGCATCTGTCCTTGGTGTCCCACACACCTTGGACCTTTCCCATCCCGAAACTGCTCTACAAGCAAAGTATAGGGGGCATCTGTGGTGACAGATTTCTTTGCAACAGGGAGGGAGAAGGGGAGAACTGGATTTAAGGATATTTACTGTCCCCACCAAATGGTCTCCCTTCTGACAAACCTTGGCACTAGGATTTGAAAAGACAGGGGATGTTGGTGCTGGGACCAAAGAGAAGTTAGCTACCATTGTATCTTACCCATATAGAGGCTTGCCAGGGGTTGTCATGAGAATCATAGACGCCATGAGACCCAAAATCCTGAGGTACTCCCTAGCTGTCAGCAAAGTCTGAGCAGAAAATCTTAGAAATAAACTTATTAGGTACAGATCTATTTTTACCTGTGGAAGGAAAGCTCTTTGAATGGAGGTGTCTTAGCTGACACCCAGGAATACAATCCTGTGTGAAGGAGTCAAAAAGACTTTTGAATGCTCTCGTGGAATCCCAGCTTGTGTAAGACATCTCTCACCCAAGAGAGAGAGATTCCAGACTCTGAAAAAAGTTTCTGCAACAGATAAGCAATTCTAAATATGAAAATATGTGGATGCCTTGTAGCCTGTAATGGGATATACATGGAGCTAGACACTTTTTGAACATTCTTGGCTCAGTGGACAGTGCAAAGGGTAAGGCAAAAAACGGATAATGTGATCCACACACACAGAATGTTAAATGCCTGAAGTCAGGATGTAATAAGCATCTTTTAAATCTAGAGTTACTAATGAGGAAGAGGAGGTAACAGGATGTGAAGTGACAGCATTTTGAACTTGGACATTATACATGTTAAGGGAAGAATGATTCAGGACTGGTCTCCAAACATTTTATTTTTTTGGCACTAAAAACATTGTTGAATAAAAACCTTTCCTAACCTGGGAAGGAGGAACTGGTTCCATCACTCCCTGGAAAGTACAGTTGTGTACCTACCATAAATGTAGATGTTAGAGTGTATTCACTGTTGCAGTCATTACTCTTGGGTTATCCTGCTGGCAGGCTACCCTCAGTCGGCCAGAATTCCAAAGTCTAGGTCTGGCGTCGGTTGCTGTCGCCTCTTCCCTGACATCAGTGCGCCAGGGGTATAAAAAATGCAACAGACGCCATTTTCTTCAGTTTTTATTGCCCCAGATGTCAGGTGCCCCCAAATTGGTAGGCTGAAAAATATGCCAATAAAAATGCATGCACAAAAATAACATTTCCTTCATCTACAAGCAAATACACCAATTAGGTTGTATAGGATAGAGAAGTGCAGATAAGACCCAGCAAAGAAAAGGGGGATGGTGGGTGGGTAACCTGGGCTGCAACAGTGAATACACTCGAACATCTACATTTATGGTAGGTACACAACTGTACTATGTTCATTGTGTTTCACTGTTGCAGTCTACTCTTGGGTTGAATCCCAAAGCTGAGGATGGGTGGCTGGACTAAATAGGATTAGGAGAGGCTAGGAGGCCTTGCAGGACTGCAAGTGGCAAAGCCTGCTCTGGACTTAGAGTAGTGCTTTGTGAAGGTGTGCACTGAACTCCAGGTTACAGCCTCTAAGATATCTTTGATTGATACTCCTCTGAGGAAGGCTGCTGAAGTGGCTGCTGTTCTGGTGGAATGAGGCCTAATGCCCTTAGGAACTGATTTGCCATGTTGAGAATAGCAGAAACGGATGCAATGGCCTATCCATTTAGAAATAGTACGTTTTGAGATGGCCTTTCCTTGTGATCCTGCAGCATATGACACAAAGTTGCTCAGTCTTTCTGAAAGCTTTAGTTCTGTCCAAGTAAAAGCATAGCTGCCCGTGTATGTCCAAAGAATGCAGAATTTTATCACCCTTCTTCTGTGGATTTGGATAAAAGGTAGGCAAGTGAATGGTTTGGTTGAAGGCCACACTGGACACCACCTTAGGCATAAATGCAGGGTTTGCCCTCAGAGAAACCCTGTCTGGATAAAAAAGGATGAAAGGGTCCACAGCCATGAGTGCTTGTAACTGCGAGACTCGCCTTGCAGAGGTTATTGCTAGGAGGAGCAGAGTTGTTTTCCAGGATAGGAATTTTATATCTGCTGTTGATGCCGGCTTGAAAGGAGGCAGTGTGAGTTTTTCCAAAACATAAATGAGGTCCCAGGTCGGAATTGGTGCTCTCCTTGGAGGCCTAATGTTTATGGCCCCTCTGAGGTACTGCCTTATTAAAGGGTGAGAAAAGATATGTGGTTCCGCATTGTAATGGGCTGAAATGGCAGAGGCATGAATCTTAATTGATGAGAAAGAAAGGCCTTTGTTCAGCATCTCAGTTAGGTATTGTAAAATCTGAGGGATATTTGGTACACACATGTCAATGCCTTGTTCCTGGTGCCAAGCACAGAATCTCTTCCATTTCTCTGCATAAGATTTTCTGGTACTGGGCCTCCTGGCCTCCAAGATAACATCCATAACAGCTTTTGAAAGAGGAGCATTCTGAATGGCTACATTATCTGCCATGCTGCTAGATTTAAGGTCCTGAGCTGGCTGTGCAGGATCTGATTGTTTTGTTGGGTCAGCAAGTGAGAAGTTCGAAGCAATATCCATGCTTGACCTTGAGACAAGCTCTTTAGGATTAGGTACCAGTGCTGGCGTGGCCAGTCTGGTGCAATCAGTATCATTTTTGGCTTCTCTTGTCTGACCTTTTAGGAGTACCCTGGGAAGGAGAGGCAGTGCAGGAAAGGCATATACTGTCAGATTTTTCCAGCTGAAGGATAGGGCGTCCACTTTCCATGCTTGCTTGTGATAAATCCTTGTGCAAAATCTCTGCAATTGGCAGTTCTGAGGGGAGGCAAATAGATCTATGTCTGGGCATTCCCATTTCCTTATTATCATGCTGAAAACTTGTGGATCCAGTTTCCATTCGTGGGGATCCATGAGGTTTCTGCTTAGTTCGTCTGCCAGAGTATTTGTTTTTCCTGGCAGGAATTGTGCTTGCAGCTGAACTTGAAAAGCCAATGCTGTGTCCCATAAGGTCATTGTTTGTCCGCAGAGGGGGTAGGAATGTGTACCTCCCTGCTTGTTTATGTACCACATGACCGTAGTGTTGTCTGCCTTTATCAGTAACTGTCCTGGATGAAGCAGGTCCTTGAAAGCTGTCAGGGCATTTTGAACAGCTAGCATCTCTTTTTGATTGATGTGAAGATGCATCTGGTTTGCAGGCCATGTGCCCTGAATACATTTTCCTGCCATATGGGCCCCCCAGGCATAATCTGATGCATCCGTTGTCCGTGTCTGTCTGGCTGTGGGTAGACTGAATGGCAGACCCTTGTTGTGGTGACAGGGTTCTGCCCACCATCGAAACTCCTGTTGCAGGCAGGGAATGAGTGCAATTACTGTCTCCAGGCTGTGGCAATGCTGAGTCCAAACGCTTTTTAGATCCCATTGTAGTTTCCTCACATGCAGTCTGGCATATGGAATTAGTAGAATGCAGGATGCCAAGGCTTGCAGGATTTTCCTTGCAGATAAGTGGGTTTTTGTTGCCAGTTTCTTGAAGTAAGTAGTCAGATGCTTTTGTTTGCCTGGCGTGAGATGAGCCATCTGGGCAGTTGTATTTAAGCTTGCACCCAGGAATATTATCTCTTGAGATGGCACTAGTTTTGATTTATTTTCGTTTACTGTGTACCCTAGGCCAATTAGTAGTCTTTTTAAAAACGCCAGATGCTTTAGAAGAATGTCTTTGTTCTCTGCTTCAATTAGGCAGTCGTCCAAGTAGGGATATATTTGAATTCCTTTTTGTCTGCAAAACGCAATTACTGGTGCCAGGCATTTTGTGAAGACCCTGGGCGCAGTAGAAAAGCCAAAGGGCAGTTCTGAGAATTGGTAATGCATTGAGCCAGCTATGAATCTGAGGTATCTTCTGCAAGATTGTCTGATTGGGACATGCAGGTATGCCTCTTTTAGGTCCAAAGTTATGAGCCAAGCCTTCTTACCCAGCACGGGCAGTAGCTGCTGTAGAGTCAACATCTTGAATTTTAGAATTTCCAGAAACTTATTGAGTATAGCCAGGTCTAGTATTAGTCTCCAGGTTTTGTCCTTTCTGGGTACTAGGAAAAGTCTGGAGTAAAATCCTTGCTCCTGCTCTTGTTGTGGTACTTGCTGAATGCCCCTCATGTCCATGAGGGCTGTAATTTGTTTTTGTGCCTCTGCCCATTGATTGTGTGGCAGGTCTGGCATACTTTTGACCTTGGTAGTGTGTGAAAATGGAACCTATAGCCTTGGGACACTATGTTCAGGACCCATTTGTCTTGGGTAACCATTTCCCAATTTGATGAAAAAAGTGCTAGTTTTCCCCCTAAGAGGGCTGCCGAAAGAAAAGTGCTTGGATCTGGTAGAGGAAAGTCATTGGGACTGTTTCCTGTAAGGCTGTGAATTGTCTTCACCGCTTTTGGAGGTAGGCGCACCCCATTGTTTAGGCCTGTATGAGCCTTGAGGCCGAGATCTGCCTCTGGGACGCCTGTATCTGCCCCTTTGTGGCCTGTCTGACACTGGAAAGGACCAATTTTTAAAAGGCCAGTTCCTGCTAAACCTGGGTGGCTGTACCTGTAAGAAATCGTTGACTGTCTGCATGGATTTTGCTTTATCCTCAATTTTTTTCAACACCTCTTCTGCTTTAGTACCAAACAAAGTATCATGCTGTAATGGTGCATCTAATAATTTTGCTTTAACATGATCAGGCAGATTCTGTTCCTTTAACCAAGCATGCCTTCTAATAACAGAACCTGTAACAGCAGCCCTGTAAGAGGCCTCCAGTGAATCATAACCACATTGCAAAGTATGCTTTCCCACTTGTTCAGCTGCATGCAATACATCCTGTAATTCCTTGTTCTCTGAACATTCAGTATTTGTCAACAATTTCTGTTTAAGCAGTGACATTAAATATTGCTGATATTTAAGCATATGAAACTGACAATTTAAAGCCCTTACAGCCAGGGTAGCAGAAGTGTAGACTCCCCCCCCCCCCATCTGTCTAGAGCCCTAGAATCCCTATCGGAGGGGACAGGTTTTTTTGCAGTGCAAGCTTTGACCCCTTTGGGACCCTGAGATATAGTTTCTGGGTCAGCAGCGGGGTTTTTATATAGGAATTTGAGAATCCGGGACCCTGTAGTATCTGTCTGGCTTAGCAGGTGCAAGAGTCAGGGGACAGGCCGGACTCTGAAAATACATCATCTACAATGTCTAGAACAGGTGGAATAGCAAGGGGTCTGTACTGAGGAAGTAGCAGAAAGTCTCTGAGCCTTTTCTTAGATTCAGAATAATCTTGGCTCTCCCAATGGAAATGCTCCCTCATGGTATGTAGGGTTTCCCCAAAAGAATAATCCTCAGGAGGAGAGGCTGAAGGAATGGTTTCTTCAGCATCAGAATCCTCATAGGGAAGCATGGAGTAATCCTGTTCAGAAGAGGAATCAGAGGAAATAGAAACCTGATCAGAAGAATCATACTCTGTCTCTTGCCTAGGCCTCTTATCAGGAGGGGGATGGGAGCCCCTGATCAAAGTAATTAGGTCTTCGGCCTGTTTGAGCATCTGTTTTTAGGCATGGAAGTCTGAGCAGGAGAATGCTGTACTTGTTTCTTTGTCTTTAGAGCTGCTTTAGTCTTTGAAGCTGAAGATGACTTAATATATAGTTGTGTAGGTCTGAAGACACCCTCAGAAGCCGATACCTGCTTAGTGGCTCTGAACCCATCTGAGGGAATGATTTCTGAGTGTCCAATACCTTGGAGTATCCAGAGGCCCAGTCAGCTCTACGTGGGAGTCAGAAGTGGCCTGTGGCTCTGAGGTAGCGGGCGGCAGGGGCTGCGAAAGCGCCTCACTGAGAACCGGCGACTGGCCTAGCAGAGGCCTCATCAGTTTTGGACCTCGGATGCCTATCCTTTTCCTTGTCCTTGCGTTTTTTGTAAACTCCGGTTGTCGGCTGGTCCAACGGCATTATATAATTAAATCTTCGGCCAAAGTAATGAAATGCAAAATCGAATCGACAGTTAATAGTGCGTTGGTTAAATCTAGCACAAAACCAACAGCTAGCAACGTTGTGATCAGGGCCTAGGCAAGGAATACAGTGTGAAAATCCTTATGAGGTATTTGCATCTCACAAGAAATACAATTGTTAACTTTTTCTGATATTGGTCTGGAGCAAGAAAAAAATTTCCCCAATGGGGTACTTAGCTTCAATGAAGACTTCGGTTCTGAAATTTGGATTTGAATATCTCAGGAGTCGGCCTACCGGCACTTGCGAACTGCTTTTGCTTCGGGCACCGCATGGCAAGAAAGACTGAAGAAAATGGCGTCGGCTGCATCTTTTATACCCCTGGCGCACTGACGTCAGGGAAGAGGCGAAAGCAACCGACGCCTGACCTAGACTTTGGAATTCTGGCCGACTGAGGGTAGCCTGCCAGCAGGATAACCCAAGAGTAATGACTGCAACAGTGAAACACGAACATCAGCATGTGATGATGAACAGATGGAAATAGCAGTCCAGTAGATGAGGTATTAACCCCCCCCCCCTCCCCCCGAAAGGGAGACTTCCCTCCCACTGGAATCTATAACCTTGACAGATAATCCTCAGAAACCATCTGTCTGAAACTATCTGTTACCAAAGAGAAAGGTGGAGATTCAGTTTCTGGAAGGAAAAAGGGATTGCCAGGGTGGGGATGACAGGGTCCCTGAAACAGTTATTCTGACATTTTGGATTGGTCTTGGTTTTGGGGGGAGTTGAATTGTTGTACAACTGAAGGAACTACATTTAAAGCAGATTTTCACTCACAAGAAGAAACTGGAGACAAAACATTCCTCATACTTTCAAGTTAATCAGAACAAACCTTAACATATGAACCTGACAACTCAAAATGCTGAAAACCAGAGTTGTAGAAGCATTTTCACATACTTATCAATAATCTTCCCATCCGTATCAGAAAGATCAGGACTGGAACTAACTAGGATTAACAAAAGCTGTAGCTGCTGGGTCGGGTTTGGGAAGAGTGTATAAAAACACTAGGATGTTCTGGAAATAGTCTCAGAGAAAGATAACCCCCACAGGGAGAATCAGAAACTGAGCTCTCCTCAAGAGTCTGAATGAGAAATCAGCCTGCATCTGCCCCTTCTAGCTTCTTATCCAGATTCAGAATCTTGAACCTCTTCAGGACAAGAGGTATCCCTCTTTCATTTACCAGAAACTGTTTTGTAAGAATCAATAGCTTGAATTAAACCCCAAGCCAGACCCAGCAAATTACTCACCAAGGAAATTTGAGGAGTGGATACATGTTTTGTTTTCAGTTTCTTTTTGAGAGGAAATAATGGGGCCACCAGTGTTATTAATGGCAACAGAAGCTTTCTCAGGGATTATGACAAAACAGGGAAGCTGTCCCTGTTCTCTCCCAGGACTGACAAAAGTGGCACTCTCTTGCCTACTGGGGGGACTCCAACAGCTGCAGAAGATGTGCTTAACCCCCGGTCCATAGTCCCTGCAGGTGCTACACCATAGGGATGTGGGGTAAAAGATGACTGGTCTGAGGTACAACTAATGGCAGACTCACCCACCTGCAGCTGATGCAAATTGCTAGCCTGCTGAGGTGGCAAAGGCCATTTTTGCTTTTTTTTTTTTCCTTTTTGTGGCTGGAAGGTGGACTGACCATGGCACAGTTTCTTCATGGTCAAGCTGAAAATGGTGCATTGCTACCAGGAAAAATAAGCAGAAAAAGCTGTGAAAAGGTTAAAGTCTTTGAAAGTTACCGTGACAAATGCCCTTGAACATTTTTCAAAAGGGGGGGGGGGGGGGACTCATTGCTGCCACGGCCAAAAGGAAGTCTTCACAATTATCTCTGGAGAACCCTTTTGAATCTTTAGAATCAACCTCGATATCAGTGGAAAAGGTAGAAAAGCATATAGGAACATTCCTGCCAATGGGAATGAGAAGACACATGTCTTCCAGGCCTGTTTGCAAGGAATGCTGCGGCAGAATTAACTGTCTGATGTGAAAGGAGGTAAACAGATCTACTTGAATAGTTCTCCAGATATGAAGCAATTCCTGAAGACCTTTTGGTTCAGTTTCAGTTAGTGAGGGTCTTTCCTGGTCCTGCTAAGCTTGTCTGCAATTATGTCTAGCTTTGATGGAATGCAGGCAGCCTGAAGGGAAAGAATGAGGCAGGTTGCTAGTTCCCTGGCTGTCACAGATAGTCTGGGAACTGGTACGATCTGGTTTCCCCAGTCTTTTAGTGTACCAAATCACTGTGGTGCTATCTGTGATTATTATCAGAGGTCCTGAAGACTCAAGATGTTTTAGTGATTTGAGAGCATTTATTACTGCCATCATTTCTTTGATATTTGTGCGTTTTAATTTCTACTGTTTGTTCCACAAGCCTTGATCTTTCTTCTCTTTGGACAGTGTTTCCCGACAAAAGTCTGAGCCATATTTGGTTACACTCAGTAGGACATGTGAGAAGGAAAGACCTAGGTTAAGAAATAACTGGCCCTCCATCCCAAACTAACTCCGTTTTGACAAACCACAGCACTAATGTCTGAAAGGAAAGTGGGTACTGGTGTTGGGTCCAAACAGATACATGAAGTCACTGAATGTTTCTCATGTGAAGTCTGGCTAGAAGAAAATGAGAATTTGTTGAGGTCATGAAACCCACAATCCTGACATACTTCCTGGCGCAGGTCAGAAAATGGAAGGAGAAATTCAGAAACTGTTTCTTGTGAAGGTCTACTTTGTCTTGAGGAAGAAAGAATATCTGTATAAAATCTTACCATAACCACAGATATCCTTCTCTTCTATGCTGCAGTATTCTAGGTGTGGGATTTCCTGCCTCAAGCGACTCGTATGTCAGCTTCTATACAAAAGCTTCAGCTTTGCTGCTGTAGTGTGCGTGGGATGTCACACGTAGGGCCATAAACCAAGGGGCCTTTAATGTGACGTCTGCACGCACAATCCTCAGAACTTGAAGGCCAGCAGGCAGAGAATAAGGCCCAGCAAGAGGTGTGCCAGTTGTTTATAGGTGTGTAACTTGGAGACCTACTGAAATGTAGGAAGTACAGGAAGGTAGAAGACTAGGGGGGGACTGGTGGGTGGGAAGGAATACTGCAACATAGAAGAGAAGGACATCTATGGTTATGGTAAAATTTTAGACAACTATTCTATGTCCTTCTATTCCTATGTTGCAGTATTCTAGGTATGGGAGTGTACCACAGCTTAAGAGAAAGAGAGGGTGGTGGTAGATACAGAGGGTTCTACAAGACCCTGCAGGATTGCTCCGGCGAATCCTGTTCTAGCTCTGGAAACTTGATCAATTTGTAATGCTTGGTGAAGGTGTGGATAGTGGCCCAGGTGGCTGCTTCCAAAATGGATGTTGTGTCCAGGCCTTTCATGAAGGCCCTTGAGGTGGCCACAGCTCTAGTGGAATGGGCCTTGATTCCCCTTGGGGGTTCCTTTCCGTGGTGACAGTAGCAGAAGCAAATAGCTTTTCTGATCCAGCATGCAATGGTTTGCTTGGAGACTGCCTTGCCCAGGGCTCTGGGGTGGAAGGAGACAAAGAGCTGGTTTAGTGTTTCTAATGGCCTTAGTCTTGTCCAGGTAGAATCTACATTGTCTGTGCACATCCAGAGAGTGCAGTACCCTCTCCCCTTCGTTAGTGGGTGGGGGAAAAAAGGTGGGCAGATGAATGGATTGGTTATGAGAGAGATCACTGACCACTTTAGACATAAAGGAAGGGTTGGTTTGCAAGGACACACTGTCTTTGTGGAAGACTGTGTAGGGGGGTCAGGCCATTAGAGCCTGCAGTTCTGACACTCTTCTGGCTGAAGTGATAGCCACCAGAAGGACAGTCTTCCATGTACACATCTGTAAGGACGAAGGGCTGGCAGGTTCAAAGGGATGTTGGGTTAATTTCTTGAAGATGTAGTTAAGGTCCCAAGGTGGAGGGATAGGTTTCCTAGCTGATCTCATGTGCAAGACCCCTTTAAGGAAGAGCTTTATGTCGAGCCTGGCCAGCAAAGGGGGTTCCAGGGGCAGGCAGGCGGATATGGCCGAGAGATGAACTTTTACAGAAGAATAAGAAAGGTCATTTTTTATCAATTGACAGAAGTAGTTTAGAACCAGGAGAACCTCGGCAGAGCTGGGGTCCCTTCCCTTTTACAGATACCATTTTGCAAATCTTTCCCTTTTAGCCAGGTAAGATTTTCTGGTGGTAGGTTTCCTTGCCTCCCTTAGGACTGAAAGCACGTCCTCTGAGTAGTGGTGTCTGAAAGGAATCAAAGGTTTATCACCCACAGAGTCAGAGACATCTGTACCTGTGGGTGTAGGAGAGTTACTTTGTCTTGTTACAATAGGTCCACCTTGTAGGGTAACTTGAAGCGACTGCCCTTGGCTAGTTTGTGAAGTAGGGGGAACCAGTGGCCAGTAGGGAGTCACTAACAAGATTTTTGGTTCGTCCTTCTGGATTTTCAGGAGGACTTTCTGAATCAGTGGGAATGGGGGGAAGGCATAAAGAAACTTCCCCCTCCCAAGAGGTGCTAAAAGCATCCACTCTCCATGCTAGAGAGGAGTGGGTTTTTGAGCAGAAGCTCTGCAGTCGCCTGTTCTGGGGGGAGGCAAACAGGTCTATTTGTGGAGCACCCCACCGATCGTCTAAGACTACCTCACTGTTCAGCATCCATTCGTGTTGAGGTAAGGAGGTCCTGCCCAAGAGGTCTGCTTGGTGGTTGTCCTGTGAGGGGATGTAGACTGCCTGCAGGACTAAGTTGAGCCAGGAGGCTAAGTCCCATATCAGCAGGGATAGACTGCACAGCTGACAGGCCTTTGTTCCTCCCTGCTTGTTGAGGTACCACATCACTGTGGTATTGTTGGTGACAATCTGGAGCAACCCTGGAAATGGAAGGGGGTGAAGATCTGTAGAGCTAAGAAAACTGCTGTCATTTCCCTGATATTGATGTGTTTGGCCTGAAGAGAGGGATGCCGTTTCTCCTGAATCTTAAGAGGCCAGAGTTGCTCTTCAACCTGAATCTGAGGCATCTGTATGCATAACTTGGGTTGGGGTGGGGGGCTGTAGTGAGAGCCCCGAGTTCAATTTCACTTGCTGGATCCACCGTTGATTTCTGTTTTCAGACAGGGAAGGAGGGGGATGGCCTGCTCCAGGGGATGTAGGTGCTGGAACCAGGTGTTCTTCAGAAACCACTGCAGCTTGCGCATGTGCATTCTTGCCACAGGTAGCATGGGGATGGTTGCTGCCATCAAACCCAGGAGACGAAGAAAATGCCTTCCTGTCACCTTTCGGGATAGTAGAGCTTCCTGGAAGTGGGAAGTTAAAGACAAAACCTTGTCCTGAGGTAGAAAGGCCTTCATTGTGTCTGTTCCGATTCTGCAAACGAGGAAAATCTTGTCCTGGCTTGGGATCAGAGAGGATTTGGGGAGTTTGATGGCGAATCCTAGGTTCTGCAGAAGGAACATGGTGAAATGTAGATGCTTTAGTAGAGCATTCCTGGACTCTGCCAGAATCAGGATGCCATTCATATGAGGGTAAATTTGTATCCCTTGAGTTCTGCAGAAGGCAATGGCTGGGGCCAGGCATTTTGTAAAAACCCTGGGGGCCGTGGATAAACCAAAGGGCAAGGCAGTAAATTAGAAATGAGAGGAAGGGCCAGAGAAATGCAGGAATTGTCTGTGGGAACTCCTGATGGGTATGTGCAGGTAGGCTTCCTTTACGTCTAGGGTGACCATGAAGGCCTTGGCTGGAATGAGAGGCAGCAAGGTGGGGAGTGAGCATTTTGAAGGATGGTACCTGAAGATGTAGGTTTAGAAAGGACAGATCTAAGACGGGTCTCCAGGGACAATCTTTTTTGGGGACCAGGAAGAGACGGGAGTAAAACCCTTTTCCTTCTTTTCCTGGAGGAACAGGTTCTATGGTGCCTAGCTGTAGAAGATCTGACAGAACTTGTGGCATGAGATGGACCTGGTTTTTGGGGAGGGAAGAGATGCCTCTTCTGGGTGGCTTCTCTTTCCAGGATAGGAAGTACCCTTTTAGGATAATGTTTAAAACCCACTGGTCTGAAGTGATGGATTGCCAAACGGGGAGACAGTGGGAAAGGCGGGCTGAGAGGGGGAGGTGGGCAAGGCAGTCACACATTACTGGGGCCTCCTCTGTCCTGAAAGGGCTGTCTGGGTTGCTGTGGTGTAGCACAGGATATGGAGTTAGTAGGTCTTTTGGCCCCTCTCCTGGACCTGGAAGAGGATGGCTGTGGAGTAAGTCTTACAAATGTGGCTTTAGCAGCATATTTCCTGTAATACTTGGGTATGGGCGATACCAGCAGGTGCTTAATGTCCTGGAACTTTTTGCTTTTTTCTTGTAGATTTTTAAAAAGGTCAGCGGATTATTTTCCAAACAGCACATTGTGGTCCAGAGGGGTGTCCAGGATTTTAGCCTTGAAGTCCTTGGGGAGGTTCTGAAGTCTTAAGCACGAGTACCTCCTGAGTGCTGAAGCGGATGCTGCAGACCTGGTGGATGCCTCTGCACCATCATAGCTGCACCTTATGGAGTGCCTGGCTACCTGTTCGCCCAAGGAAAGTTTGGATGAGAAGTCTGTCTTGCTGGGACTGTCAGGCAAGGAAGCCAGCATGAAGGAGGCTTGAGAGACCAAGTTTAATGCATACTTGGTCATGTGGGTCTGATAATTTATGGCACTGAAAGCCAAAGTAGAAGTGTACACCTTCTTCCCCATCCTATCCATGTACTTACTCTCTTTGTCAGTGGGTAGTAGGGAGGCAGAAGGCAGCAGTCTAGATTGCTTATCGGCTGTGGTGGCAATAACAGCTGGGTCCGCCAAGGGTGACTTGACTAAGAATTTGTGGTTCTCTGGTACTTTATAGAAGTGGTCAGGATGCTTAAGGGGCTGAGGCTGGGAGGCAGGGGCCTTACAGGCCACATTGAAGGCATCCAAGTAACCAGGCATAACAGGGGGAACTGCTGAAGGGGAGGGTGATTCCACTTGCAGCAGTTCAAAGTACCTTTTTTGGGTGCCAGTCATTTGGGAAGTGTCCCATTTAAAGTAATCCTTCATCTTGGTGATGGTCTCACCATAAGTAATGTCCTCAAGGGTAGAGTCCCCCTCCACAGATTCCTCATCCGGAGAGTAATATTCCTAGGGGAGACAATCTGGGAAACTTAAGAAATGGGCTCCACAGATGAAGAGAAAGAAGAGTCATGTTCTTCTTCCCTGACCTGAGGGGTTATGGATGGGAGGGAAGAAGCAGAGGCAGGCCTAAGGCTCAGAAGAGGCAGGGTGGAAGTGGCTGAGGCTGATGGCCTGCATGAGAGAGGAAGTGAAGGCCTGCCAGTCCGGTGTGACTTCTGAAGAAAAGGAGGTATGTTTAGTTTTCTGCTTTTTGTTGGCTGGAGAGGAAGTAGAGAGTGGCCTGGTGTCCGGTATGGAGATTAGTACATCTGAAGTCTGAATTCCTGTCAGAGGTACCACTGAAACTGGTTCCCCCTCGACCTCGATGGGTGTCTATATCTGAGTGAGCTCTGAGGACATGCCGGTCGCCTGCTGTGAAACAGCTTCCTCGAGGGACATCGCTGCAGTCAACAGATCCTCCGAGCATACCTCAACCCCTAGATCGGCAGTTGGCGGTGTGTTGGTAAGCGGAGCGGAAGGCGAAGAAGGCCTAGGAAACTTGGCCTTCTTGCGTGAAGGTTCAGGTACGGCCTCTGATGCAGGATCCATCCTAAGGGCTAACCGTTTGAGGCGTTGGTTCTCGAGGTAGCGATTTAACACAGCTAGATGGCTGCGCAAGGTCTTAGGGACAAACGATTGACAAATAGCACAGGAGGGGTGATCGTGTTCCCGGCCTGGGCAAAAAAACACACCTGTCATATGTGCCCTTGTGGGGTATCTGGCACCCGCATTGGCACTTTCCCTTTTTTCCTGACATCAGCTAAAGGCTACAACAACCAAGCGTTGGCTATAACAATCATCAAAAATAAGAAAGTTTGAAACCCAATGGGCTACTTATCTTCAAGATGCGAAGTCTATGAAGAAGCGATTGTACAATGCAAATGTCATCTGCGACTGAAAAGTTCTGAGGATTGAGCATGCAGGCGTCACATACAAGGCCCCATTTATGGCCCTACATGTGACGTCCCACGCACACTACAGCAGCCAAGCTGAAGTTTTTGTATAAAAGCCGACGACGTACGAGTCGCCTGAGGGCAGAAAATCCCACACTTAGAATACTGCAACATAGGAATAGGACATCAGCCTTCATGAGAGCTGTATTGGAATAAGAGAAGATTTCTGCAAGTTCACCTAGAACCTCAGACTGAAAAGGAGATCCTTTCTCCAGGACAGCAATACCCGACATTTTGAAATAGTGTGCAAAAATAAGACAACAGTCTTAAATATGGAAGTTTGTGAATACCTTGCGACTTACAATACGCTATTATTGGTGCCAGACACTTTGCAAACACCCTTGGAGCTGTAGATAGCCCAAAAGGTAAGACAAGAACTGAAAATTTAAGCCAGGTGCAGAAAAAAAAAAAAAAACAAGGAATAAGTCTGAGAATTGGGATGAGATAAGCATCTTTTAAATCTAGACTTACCACAAAAATTGAGATGTGAGATGAGGAATTACCAGGACTGAAGTGAATGCATCTTGAACTTTGAGACTTTGACGTGAAGATTTAAGAAAAAAGTTCTAGGACTAGTCTCCATATTTCTTCTCTCTTTGGTACCAGAGAGATTCTTGAACAAGATCCCTTCCATGTTTGTTCTGGAAGAAGCAGTTCTCTAACCCCTGAAGATAGCATCTGTTCCAGGACTGGAGGAAACATTGAAGTTTGGTTTGAGGGATGGGAAGAAATCCCATGAAAAGGAGGAAGTGATTCCCCAATGCCAACTGCAACCTTTCTGAATGATTCTCAGGATCAATTGTCTGATGTTATCAGATGACACTGAGGAAAAGTAAGATGTGGACTTTGGAAAAAATTTAACGAGCTGGCAGGGTGGGAAGGGAGAAACACCAGAGGAGCACCCCCCCCCGCTTTCTTTTTTTGAGTTTTCTGCCATTGCCTTTTGAAATTCTGTACCTTGCTGTGAATGTTTGTTTCCTAAGAGAGGAAAGGCCCTATTGAACTTTGGATAGAAAGGTTGAGAAATCTGTGTGGCCCCCTGAATTAATTTCACTTTTTCATAAAAAGGGAAGGACCTCAGCCGAAGAAGGGCCAAACAATATATCCCAATCTAAGGTAAATTCAAGATCTCAGCTTTGAGCAGCTCTGGTGGCAACAATTTTGAGAATATTACTAAGCAAACCTTCTGATTTACTGATTTGAGTAGCAGCTGCTTTGGACATGGTCTCAGTAGAGTCAAAGCCAATTCATAGTGTATTTGGTTACTTGAAAAATAGAAGCTATTAAAGAATTCAGAGATGCTTTAATCTCAGAAGAAATGAGGTTAGAAGCTAACTTTCTCATATTTTGAAAAGAAGCAAGCAGGTATTTTTTTACATACTATCCTGACAATTCAGAATTCTAAAGGTTAAAATAGAAGAATACACTTTCTTACCAAAACTATCAAATGTTTCCCCAACTTTAACAGAAATGAAACGGTTAGTATGACTGTGTTTGGTGACAGATGGTTTTGCCAAAGAAATAACTGCAGGATGTGATTTTGCAATTAGAAAATACATATTTGTGAGTCTGGGGGATCTTACATAATAAGACATTTTTGGGGTAAGCATATAACCCATACAGTTTAGGCTACTGCATCAGTGATCTAATTATGAACAACTTTTAGTATGTAATCATGAGTCATAAAATTAAAGCCATGACAATGAAGTTACTGGATATGTAGCTCTGTTTATGACATAGCCGAGCAGCCTTGAATACCTGCCAAATGGTGTAGCTTTGCTTGAATGCTTCATGACTAATATAAAGTGTCTTTCGGGTGGTGCTTTGCAAAACACATCCGCCTCTTTTGAGGTTGGAGCTAAATATAAAGGAACTTAACCTTCATAATGTCTTGGAAGTCCATTTTGGTTCAGTACTGATATTTTGAGAATATTTCCTCTTACAGGAATAGGTGTTCCCATCAGCAATCTGAAACATTCACCCACATTGTCTACAGTATGTTCTTTGGGGTCCTCAGAGACGAACCAAATGTGCCCTCAGTGATACCAGTCAGAAAAAGATGATGATTTAAACTGCTCCACTGAGGAGGCTTCCTCATCACCAAGGACAGACTTAATTTAGCCTCCTCCAATATAACCTCAGTTAGGACCTGCAAAGGTTCTCTTCTTTCTATGCAGAGAGTAATCCAATGACGGTCTGTGCTAGGGATCAATGCCTGCTGGTACAGGGCCAATGCGATTTCCTGAACTAGTTTAATATATTTTTCAGTGGCTAGTACGTTGGCCAGGAGAACATAAAAACTTTCTAGGAAGAAAATATTTAGGTGCTTCAACTATAATACACTCACGATCTGGTTGTGCTACTTCCTCTAACTAGGAAACTACTCTTAAATAATCAGTTTAAATTACAAGTGGTCTCAAATTTATGTTATTACTTTTTCTGAGAAAATAATGTTCAGTGTTATACTGTCAATTTTAATGATCACCTGTTAGACAAGGTCTATGCAATACAATGCATAATTAGTTTTGTAAGGCATGCTCAACCTTTATTTAAAACATCAAAGGCAGTTATTTATGTCATGATACTTGTGTATTATATCTTTACAATTGTATGTAATAATTTCTTATGCACACCTTCAAACTTGCGATGTAATATTTAATTGCAAGTAATATGAGAAAAATTCTAATGAAAATCATATTTGAAAAAAAAAATACAAGTGATGATGCCCTTTCAATTTTAATAGTTAAAACCACAGGATTCACAGATTATTTTCAGAGTACTTTAGAGTGGTTCTGTAATCAATATTTTCTAAGCCATCAGAGGTGCAATTCCATTGTTGACGTGCTGAAGATGTACAGTTTTTAAGGGCATCAATAAATGCTTCTATTTGTGAATGTTTACCAGAAGACACTATTTTGTGTTCTCTTCTCTTAGTCTTCTCTTACCTCTGTAGTGTGAGGCCAGAAGACTTTTTCCAGACTGCTTTTCTACAATCATTTTTTTAAATAAATAAATACAGCTTTCAACCTCCCTTTATCTAGTTACTTTATTAAACCTCCGACAAACAACATGCAACATACATTTATATTCAGAATCCAAAATAAAAGAATTTCACAAGCAATTTGTCTGTCACATGCATGCCTGTTAAATCAGGGAGAGAAGGCTAGATTTCAAGTTCCACAAGTCAGCATAGATAAAGCCCTGACTATGACCTAGGTAACAAGAGCTTTATTGGTGGCTTTGTCAACAGGAAGAGTGGCATGGGAGAGATCAGGAATGACAAGGCCTTGCCTGATCGACTCATGAATAGGTCAGTGAAAACAATGAGTGCATCTTGCCTGAACTATCATCACTATCTAGGTCTTCACTTACATGCAAGTAAAAAATGCAGCATATATAGTTTTTCAAGATGATCCTATTATGTTGTTTTTATACTGATACCTGTAAGAAGGACGTCTAGACAGAATTTCTCTACGTTTCTGAGAGTCAGTCACACTGTCTACAGACTCCTGCGAGTCTTCACTTTCTGCGATTGTCGAAATCTAAGATTAAACAGCAGAAACTTAAGACATTTCCATTTCACAAGTATCAGCATGCTATCACTTTTACTCAGAAAACAAAATTTGTCAAAATTACTTTGATAAGGTAAATATAAAACACAGCAGTTAATACACTCATCCAATCAGTAAACAAATCAAATATCAAGGTGATTGCCACAGGGTTTGCAATTTCATATTTGAAATCAGCTGCAGTGGAGACGTCTTTAACCACATTTTTTTTGTTGTTTTAACAGTGGCTTGGACCTTTAGTGGGCGTGAGACTCTCGAGCTGGGACTACAACAGAGGGCATACCATGCTCACACTCTGCTCTTTTTTTGAGCTGAGCTCTGTGGTGTACAGTGATACAACCCTGACGTTGTCTTTCGGCTTTTCCTTGTTAGGGGTCGCCACAGCAGATCATTTGTCCGCTCATGATTGGCAGTGGAGTTTTATGGTGTTGAGTTGCCAGCCCGGCATCCAACCTTCCAGAGAAGGCACACACATGCACGGACTCATGCCTACCCTATGAACCAGATAACCAACGTCTGAATAGCAGCTCTGGTGCTGAAATAGCTAAGTGGGAAGTAAGCATGTAATACTTGGTCACAAACTGGGGTGGGGTTATTTTACTGTATGCAAATGGACGTAACAAAACTACATCCACTAACCAGGGTCACAAGCTTGGCTCATCATGCTGGTGAGTGTTTCCCTCATTAAGAGGTGGGTGGGAGCACTCACACACTTAGTGGGGTTATACACCAGGCCCTTGCTATGATACAGTTGCCTATGTCAGACACCAGAAACTGGGAAAAGCTCTAGTTAGAAACACTCTCCCTGCTACCATCACTACATGTACAGACACAAGCCTCCATGGCTGCCTGGATAATAGCCCCTACAGACAGGTCTCACATTCTCAATGGGAATTCCCCAAACGGTACGAATATGATTGAGCTCAACACAGATGTGGGGTGATAGATGGTCAGTAAGCAAAATGGGGGGAAAAAAAACACAAAGATAAAAGATGAAAAATATGTAGTTTTTCTAATTCCAAATAGGAGATGAGTAAGACTTTTCTACATACAGATGTTCCTGGAAAAGATCATAAGCGTAACAGGTTCATAATTGAAATGCCTGAACACAAGTAGCCACAATAAAATACATAAAATCTGAAAAGTTTTCAAATTCTTCCAGTAGTAACATAAGAATAAGCATGTCTTGCAAAATGTTATGCAGCAATCAGATTTTATATTAAACAAGTCAAGAGCAAGTTACTTAACAGGTACAGGACCTCATTCATACAAATCCAATCAGACTATAAAGAAAAGAAAGCGACATTCTGGTCTGCATCAAAGATCCTGTATTTGAACATCAATTGTTACTGCAAGAAAACTGAAATATTAATGTTCATCAAAAGACTAGTACTACAAGAATCAAAATTCTGTATAAGCAGAATACAATCTGCTCCCATAAATGGGAGAATGGGCTCAAAGACATCTTACAGGAAAGTGGAAGCAAATGCTACTCTATATTCAGTTTGTAAAAACCAGTAAAACTGACAAAAATCTGTCCAAGTAACAGAATCTCAAATACTTTGGAAGGTCACGTTTTAAGAAAGGCTGCTGTTGAAGCTGTATAGCTACCACAAAAACCTTGGCAACCCATTCAAAGCTTGGTCTAGTTGCCTTAACAATAACATAATTAGACAGTCATTTAAAAGGAAGTCTGTTTAGATAATGGACTACCCCCACTTTACATTCAAAAATTACAAGCTGCTTATTTTTGTTTTCTGAGTGATGTGAAATCTTTCGCTTTGTTTTCAATTTGGAAAGTAAACTAGAAGACTGACACACTGGTTTAAAGAAATGACAACAAAATGCTTTTGCATTAAAGGATTACTGCTTCTCAATAAAGACTCTAACCTTCAGGAAAAGAGTGAATGGCTCTTTACACATTACAGGCCCATAGTTCAGAAATCCTCGTTAAGTAGCTGCTGCTTAAGACAATTTGTCAAGAGACATATTTAAGATCTGCTGATAAAAAACAACTTACAATACGGGGATGTCAAACTGTCATTTTCATTTATGAGCTTGAAATTCAAATCTGGAGAGAAAAGACTCTCTGGAAGCCTTAAATGAATAAATCCCTTCATAAACTGCTTCTATGTAACATGATGGCCCAAATTCAAAAACAAACATGCAAGCAAAAACAACACAGAAATGCACTTCACAAAAAAGATTAAGCCAAGCAAAAAAGTATTGCAGAATCCAGGGAACTGGACTGCAAAATAAAAAACACCATGGAGTAAATCTCCCTCTTATTTAAAACAACCACCGCCTTTCTCTGGGGGAACTGACACATACAAATCAACCCAAGCACCACAAAACCATCTGACAGAGTTAAGACAAATGAATGTAGTACTCTGCCCTGGTGCGGAGTTAGAAAGCAGTTCGAATTCTTCTATCTGTAGGCTGGGCCACAGACACGCTTATTGAAAAGTTAAATGAAGGTGGTCTTATCAAAGAGAAGATTCATGCTGCCAGTACTTCAATTCAGTGAAAATAGTTTTCAGCAATTTGAGATTTCAGCGATTTGGTCAGGATAAATAAAAACGAGTGAAATGAGCTTTCAGTGAAAAGTACAGTTTTGTACCTACCATAAATGTAGATGTTAGAGTGCTGCAATCATTACACTTGGGTTATCCTGCCATCAGGCCGCAGTTGGGTTATCCTGCCGTCAGGCGGTCCCGCAGTCGGCCAGAGTTCCAAAGGCTTGGTCTGGCGTCGTTGCTGTCGCTTCTTCCCTGACGTCAGTGCGCCAGGGGTATATAAGATGCATCTGATGCCATTTTCTTCAGTTTTTCTTGCCCCAGATGTCAGGT